>NW_027284966.1:600000-782286 GCF_040894005.1 Engystomops pustulosus
TTATTTATGGGGTGTTACTATTATTTATGGGATGTTACTATTATTTATGAGGTGTTACTATTATTATGGGGTGTTACTATTATTTATGGGATGTTACTATTATTTATGTGGTGTTACTATTATTTATGGGGTGTTACTATTATTTATGAGATGTTACTATTATTTATGGGGTGTTACTATTATTTATGGGATGTTACTATTATTTATGGGGTGTTACTATTATTTATGGGATGTTACTATTATTTATGGGTGTTACTATTATTTATGGGTGTTACTATTATTTATGGGATGTTACTATTATCATGGGGTGTTACTATTATTTATGGGATGTTACTATTATTTATGGGATGTTACTATTATTTATGAGGTGTTACTATTATATATGGGATGTTACTATTATTATGAGGTGTTACTATTATTATGGGGTGTTACTATTATTTATGGGATGTTACTATTATTTATGTGGTGTTACTATTATTTATGGGGTGTTACTATTATTTATGAGATGTTACTATTATTTATGGGGTGTTACTATTATTTATGGTATGTTACTATTATTTATGGGGTGTTACTATTATTTATGGGGTGTTACTATTATTTATGGGGTGTTACTATTATTATGGGATGTTACTATTATTTATGGGGTGTTACTATTATTATGGGATGTTACTATTATTTATGAGGTGTTACTATTATTTATGGATGTTACTATTATTTATGGGGTGTTACTATTATTTATGGGATGTTACTATTATTTATGGGGTGTTACTATTATTTATGGGATGTTACTATTATTTATGAGGTGTTACTATTATTTATGGGGTGTTACTATTATTTATGGGATGTTACTATTATTTATGAGGTGTTACTATTATTTATGGGGTGTTACTATTATTTATGGGGTGTTACTATTATTTATGAGATGTTACTATTATTTATGGGGTGTTACTATTATTTATGGGATGTTACTATTATTTATGAGGTGTTACTATTATTTATGGGATGTTACTATTATTTATGGGGTGTTACTATTATTTATGGGATGTTACTATTATTTATGGGGTGTTACTATTATTTATGGGGTGTTACTATTATTTATGGGATGTTACTATTATTTATGGGGTGTTACTATTATTTATGGGGTGTCACTATTATTTATTGGGTGTTACTATTATTTATGGGTGTTACTATTATTTAGGAGGTGTTACTATTATTTATGGGGTGTTACTATTATTTATGGGATGTTACTATTATTTATGGGGTGTTACTATTATTTATGGGATGTTACTATTATTTATGGGGTGTTACTATTATTTATGGGATGTTACTATTATTATGGGGTGTTACTATTATTTATGGGATGTTACTATTATTATGAGGTGTTACTATTATTTATGGGATGTTACTATTATTTATGGGGTGTTACTATTATTATGGGGTGTTACTATTATTTATGGGATGTTACTATTATTATGAGGTGTTACTATTATTTATGGGATGTTACTATTATTTATGGGGTGTTACTATTATTATGGGGTGTTACTATTATTTATGGGGTGTTACTATTATTTATGGGATGTTACTATTATTTATGGGGTATTACTATTATTTATGGGATGTCACTATTATTTATGGGGTGTCACTATTATTTATGGGGTATTACTATTATTTATGGGATGTCACTATTATTTATGGGATGTCACTATTATTTATGGGGTGTTACTATTATTTATGGGGTGTTACTATTATTTATGGGGTGTTACTATTATTTATGGGATGTTACTATTATTATGGGATGTTACTATTATTTATGAGGTGTTACTATTATTTATGAGGTGTCACTATTATTTATGGGATGTCACTATTATTTATGGGATGTTACTATTATTTATGAGGTGTTACTATTATTTATGGGATGTCACTATTATTTATGGGATGTCACTATTATTTATGGGGTGTCACTATTATTTATGGGATGTCACTATTATTTATGGGATGTTACTATTATTTATGGGATGTCACTATTATTTATGAGTTGTTACTATTATTTATGGGATGTTACTATTATTTATGGGATGTTACTATTATTTATGGGGTGTTACTATTATTTATGAGGTGTTACTATTATTTATGAGGTGTCACTATTATTTATGGGATGTCACTATTATTTATGGGATGTCACTATTATTTATGGGGTGTCACTATTATTTATGGGATGTCACTATTATTTATGGGGTGTCACTATTATTTATGGGGTGTCACTATTATTTATGGGATGTCACTATTATTTATGGGATGTTACTATTATTTATGGGATGTTACTATTATTTATGGGGTGTTACTATTATTTATGAGGTGTCACTATTATTTATGGGATGTCACTATTATTTATGGGGTGTCACTATTATTTATGGGATGTCACTATTATTTATGGGATGTTACTATTATTTATGGGATGTCACTATTATTTATGGGGTGTCACTATTATTTATGGGGTATTACTATTATTTATGGGATGTCACTATTATTTATGGGATGTCACTATTATTTATGGGGTGTTACTATTATTTATGGGGTGTTACTATTATTTATGGGGTGTTACTATTATTTATGGGATGTTACTATTATTATGGGATGTTACTATTATTTATGAGGTGTTACTATTATTTATGAGGTGTCACTATTATTTATGGGATGTCACTATTATTTATGGGATGTTACTATTATTTATGAGGTGTTACTATTATTTATGGGATGTCACTATTATTTATGGGATGTCACTATTATTTATGGGGTGTCACTATTATTTATGGGATGTCACTATTATTTATGGGATGTTACTATTATTTATGGGATGTCACTATTATTTATGAGTTGTTACTATTATTTATGGGATGTTACTATTATTTATGGGATGTTACTATTATTTATGGGGTGTTACTATTATTTATGAGGTGTTACTATTATTTATGAGGTGTCACTATTATGTATGGGATGTCACTATTATTTATGGGATGTCACTATTATTTATGGGGTGTCACTATTATTTATGGGATGTCACTATTATTTATGGGGTGTCACTATTATTTATGGGGTGTCACTATTATTTATGGGATGTCACTATTATTTATGGGATGTTACTATTATTTATGGGATGTTACTATTATTTATGGGATGTTACTATTATTTATGGGGTGTTACTATTATTTATGAGGTGTCACTATTATTTATGGGATGTCACTATTATTTATGGGGTGTCACTATTATTTATGGGATGTCACTATTATTTATGGGATGTTACTATTATTTATGGGATGTTACTATTATTTATGGGATGTCACTATTATTTATGGGATGTTACTATTATTTATGGGATGTTACTATTATTTATGGGATGTCACTAATATTTATGAGGTGTTACTATTATTTATGAGGTGTCACTATTATTTATGGGATGTCACTATTATTTATGGGATGTCACTATTATTTATGGGATGTTACTATTATTTATGAGGTGTCACTATTATTTATGGGATGTCACTATTATTTATGGGATGTTACTATTATTATGGGGTGTTACTATTATTTATGGGGTGTTACTATTATTATGGGGTGTTACTATTATTTATGGGTGTTACTATTATTTATGGGTGTTACTATTATTTATGGGATGTTACTATTATTATGGGGTGTTACTATTATTTATGGGATGTTACTATTATTTATGGGGTGTTACTATTATTTATGGGATGTTACTATTATTTATGAGGTGTTACTATTATTATGGGGTGTTACTATTATTTATGGGATGTTACTATTATTTATGTGGTGTTACTATTATTTATGGGGTGTTACTATTATTTATGAGATGTTACTATTATTTATGGGGTGTTACTATTATTTATGGGATGTTACTATTATTTATGGGGTGTTACTATTATTTATGGGATGTTACTATTATTTATGGGTGTTACTATTATTTATGGGTGTTACTATTATTTATGGGATGTTACTATTATCATGGGGTGTTACTATTATTTATGGGATGTTACTATTATTTATGGGATGTTACTATTATTTATGAGGTGTTACTATTATATATGGGATGTTACTATTATTATGAGGTGTTACTATTATTATGGGGTGTTACTATTATTTATGGGATGTTACTATTATTTATGTGGTGTTACTATTATTTATGGGGTGTTACTATTATTTATGAGATGTTACTATTATTTATGGGGTGTTACTATTATTTATGGTATGTTACTATTATTTATGGGGTGTTACTATTATTTATGGGGTGTTACTATTATTTATGGGGTGTTACTATTATTATGGGATGTTACTATTATTTATGGGGTGTTACTATTATTATGGGATGTTACTATTATTTATGAGGTGTTACTATTATTTATGGATGTTACTATTATTTATGGGGTGTTACTATTATTTATGGGATGTTACTATTATTTATGGGGTGTTACTATTATTTATGGGATGTTACTATTATTTATGAGGTGTTACTATTATTTATGGGGTGTTACTATTATTTATGGGATGTTACTATTATTTATGAGGTGTTACTATTATTTATGGGGTGTTACTATTATTTATGGGGTGTTACTATTATTTATGAGATGTTACTATTATTTATGGGGTGTTACTATTATTTATGGGATGTTACTATTATTTATGGGATGTTACTATTATTTATGGGGTGTTACTATTATTTATGGGATGTTACTATTATTTATGAGGTGTTACTATTATTTATGGGGTGTTACTATTATTTATGGGATGTTACTATTATTTATGAGGTGTTACTATTATTTATGGGGTGTTACTATTATTTATGGGGTGTTACTATTATTTATGAGATGTTACTATTATTTATGGGGTGTTACTATTATTTATGGGATGTCACTATTATTTATGGGATGTCACTATTATTTATGGGGTGTTACTATTATTTATGGGTGTTACTATTATTTATGAGGTGTTACTATTATTTATGGGGTGTTACTATTATTTATGGGGTGTTACTATTATTTATGAGATGTTACTATTATTTATGGGGTGTTACTATTATTTATGGGATGTCACTATTATTTATGGGATGTCACTATTATTTATGGGGTGTTACTATTATTTATGGGTGTTACTATTATTTATGAGGTGTTACTATTATTTATGGGATGTTACTATTATTATGGGATGTCACTATTATTTATGGGGTGTTACTATTATTTATGGGATGTCACTATTATTTATGGGGTGTTACTATTATTTATGGGATGTTACTATTATTTATGGGGTGTTACTATTATTTATGGGATGTTACTATTATTTATGGGATGTTACTATTATTTATGGGGTGTTACTATTATTATGGGGTGTTATTATTATTTATGGGGTGTTACTATTATTTATGGGATGTTACTATTATTTATGAGGTGTTACTATTATTTATGGGATGTTACTATTATTATGGGATGTCACTATTATTTATGGGGTGTTACTATTATTTATGGGATGTCACTATTATTTATGGGGTGTTACTATTATTTATGGGATGTTACTATTATTTATGGGGTGTTACTATTATTTATGGGATGTTACTATTATTTATGGGATGTTACTATTATTTATGAGGTGTTACTATTATTTATGGGGTGTTACTATTATTTATGGGGTGTTACTATTATTTATGAGATGTTACTATTATTTATGGGGTGTTACTATTATTTATGGGATGTCACTATTATTTATGGGATGTCACTATTATTTATGGGGTGTAACTATTATTTATGGGTGTTACTATTATTTATGAGGTGTTACTATTATTTATGGGGTGTTACTATTATTTATGGGGTGTTACTATTATTTATGAGATGTTACTATTATTTATGGGGTGTTACTATTATTTATGGGATGTCACTATTATTTATGGGATGTCACTATTATTTATGGGGTGTTACTATTATTTATGGGTGTTACTATTATTTATGAGGTGTTACTATTATTTATGGGATGTTACTATTATTATGGGATGTCACTATTATTTATGGGGTGTTACTATTATTTATGGGATGTCACTATTATTTATGGGGTGTTACTATTATTTATGGGATGTTACTATTATTTATGGGGTGTTACTATTATTTATGGGATGTTACTATTATTTATGGGATGTTACTATTATTTATGGGGTGTTACTATTATTATGGGGTGTTATTATTATTTATGGGGTGTTACTATTATTTATGGGATGTTACTATTATTTATGAGGTGTTACTATTATTTATGGGATGTTACTATTATTATGGGATGTCACTATTATTTATGGGGTGTTACAATTATTTATGGGATGTCACTATTATTTATGGGGTGTTACTATTATTTATGGGATGTTACTATTATTTATGGGGTGTTACTATTATTTATGGGATGTTACTATTATTTATGGGATGTTACTATTATTTATGAGGTGTTACTATTATATATGGGATGTTACTATTATTATGAGGTGTTACTATTATTATGGGGTGTTACTATTATTTATGGGATGTTACTATTATTTATGTGGTGTTACTATTATTTATGGGGTGTTACTATTATTATGGGGTGTTATTATTATTTATGGGGTGTTACTATTATTTATGGGATGTTACTATTATTTATGAGGTGTTACTATTATTTATGGGATGTTACTATTATTATGGGATGTCACTATTATTTATGGGGTGTTACTATTATTTATGGGTGTTACTATTATTTATGGGATGTTACTATTATTATGGGGTGTTACTATTATTTATGGGATGTTACTATTATTTATGGGGTGTTACTATTATTTATGGGATGTTACTATTATTTATGAGGTGTTACTATTATATATGGGATGTTACTATTATTATGAGGTGTTACTATTATTATGGGGTGTTACTATTATTTATGGGATGTTACTATTATTTATGTGGTGTTACTATTATTTATGGGGTGTTACTATTATTTATGAGATGTTACTATTATTTATGGGGTGTTACTATTATTTATGGTATGTTACTATTATTTATGGGGTGTTACTATTATTTATGGGGTGTTACTATTATTTATGGGGTGTTACTATTATTATGGGATGTTACTATTATTTATGGGGTGTTACTATTATTATGGGATGTTACTATTATTTATGGGGTGTTACTATTATTTATGAGATGTTACTATTATTTATGGGGTGTTACTATTATTTATGGGATGTTACTATTATTTATGGGGTGTTACTATTATTTATGGGATGTTACTATTATTTATGAGGTGTTACTATTATTTATGGGGTGTTACTATTATTTATGGGATGTTACTATTATTTATGAGGTGTTACTATTATTTATGGGGTGTTACTATTATTTATGGGGTGTTACTATTATTTATGAGATGTTACTATTATTTATGGGGTGTTACTATTATTTATGGGATGTCACTATTATTTATGGGATGTCACTATTATTTATGGGGTGTTACTATTATTTATGGGTGTTACTATTATTTATGAGGTGTTACTATTATTTATGGGGTGTTACTATTATTTATGGGGTGTTACTATTATTTATGAGATGTTACTATTATTTATGGGGTGTTACTATTATTTATGGGATGTCACTATTATTTATGGGATGTCACTATTATTTATGGGGTGTTACTATTATTTATGGGTGTTACTATTATTTATGAGGTGTTACTATTATTTATGGGGTGTTACTATTATTTATGGGGTGTTACTATTATTATGGGGTGTTACTATTATTTATGGGGTGTTACTATTATTATGGGGTGTTACTATTATTTATGGGATGTTACTATTATTTATGAGGTGTTACTATTATTTATGGGATGTTACTATTATTATGAGGTGTTACTATTATTATGGGGTGTTACTATTATTTATGGGATGTTACTATTATTTATGTGGTGTTACTATTATTTATGGGGTGTTACTATTATTTATGGGATGTTACTATTATTATGGGGTGTAACTATTATTTATGGGATGTTACTATTATTTATGTGGTGTTACTATTATTTATGTGGTGTTACTATTATTTATGGGGTGTTACTATTATTTATGGGGTGTTACTATTATTTATGAGGTGTTACTATTATTTATGGGATGTTACTATTATTATGGGGTGTAACTATTATTTATGGGATGTTACTATTATTTATGTGGTGTTACTATTATTTATGTGGTGTTACTATTATTTATGGGGTGTTACTATTATTTATGGGATGTTACTATTATTTATGGGGTGTTACTATTATTTATGGGGTGTTACTATTATTTATGGGGTGTTACTATTATTATGGGATGTTACTATTATTTATGGGGTGTTACTATTATTATGGGATGTTACTATTATTTATGAGGTGTTACTATTATTTATGGATGTTACTATTATTTATGGGGTGTTACTATTATTTATGGGGTGTTACTATTATTATGAGATGTTACTATTATTTATGGGGTGTTACTATTATTTATGGGATGTTACTATTATTTATGAGGTGTTACTATTATTTATGGGGTGTTACTATTATTTATGGGATGTTACTATTATTTATGAGGTGTTACTATTATTTATGGGGTGTTACTATTATTTATGAGATGTTACTATTATTTATGGGGTGTTACTATTATTTATGGTATGTTACTATTATTTATGGGGTGTTACTATTATTTATGGGGTGTTACTATTATTTATGGGGTGTTACTATTATTATGGGATGTTACTATTATTTATGGGGTGTTACTATTATTATGGGATGTTACTATTATTTATGAGGTGTTACTATTATTTATGGATGTTACTATTATTTATGGGGTGTTACTATTATTTATGGGATGTTACTATTATTTATGGGGTGTTACTATTATTTATGGGATGTTACTATTATTTATGAGGTGTTACTATTATTTATGGGGTGTTACTATTATTTATGGGATGTTACTATTATTTATGAGGTGTTACTATTATTTATGGGGTGTTACTATTATTTATGGGGTGTTACTATTATTTATGAGATGTTACTATTATTTATGGGATGTTACTATTATTTATGAGGTGTTACTATTATTTATGGGGTGTTACTATTATTTATGGGATGTTACTATTATTTATGAGGTGTTACTATTATTTATGGGGTGTTACTATTATTTATGGGGTGTTACTATTATTTATGAGATGTTACTATTATTTATGGGGTGTTACTATTATTTATGGGATGTCACTATTATTTATGGGATGTCACTATTATTTATGGGGTGTTACTATTATTTATGGGTGTTACTATTATTTATGAGGTGTTACTATTATTTATGGGGTGTTACTATTATTTATGGGGTGTTACTATTATTTATGAGATGTTACTATTATTTATGGGGTGTTACTATTATTTATGGGATGTCACTATTATTTATGGGATGTCACTATTATTTATGGGGTGTTACTATTATTTATGGGTGTTACTATTATTTATGAGGTGTTACTATTATTTATGGGATGTTACTATTATTTATGGGGTGTTACTATTATTTATGGGATGTTACTATTATTTATGGGGTGTTACTATTATTTATGGGATGTTACTATTATTTATGGGGTGTTACTATTATTTATGGGGTGTTACTATTATTTATGGGATGTTACTATTATTTATGAGGTGTTACTATTATTTATGGGATGTTACTATTATTTATGGGGTGTTACTATTATTTATGGGATGTTACTATTATTTATGGGGTGTTACTATTATTTATGGGGTGTTACTATTATTTATGGGATGTTACTATTATTTATGGGGTGTTACTATTATTTATGGGGTGTCACTATTATTTATTGGGTGTTACTATTATTTATGGGTGTTACTATTATTTAGGAGGTGTTACTATTATTTATGGGGTGTTACTATTATTTATGGGATGTTACTATTATTTATGGGGTGTTACTATTATTTATGGGATGTTACTATTATTTATGGGGTGTTACTATTATTTATGGGATGTTACTATTATTATGGGGTGTTACTATTATTTATGGGATGTTACTATTATTATGAGGTGTTACTATTATTTATGGGATGTTACTATTATTTATGGTGTGTTACTATTATTATGGGGTGTTACTATTATTTATGGGATGTTACTATTATTATGAGGTGTTACTATTATTTATGGGATGTTACTATTATTTATGGGGTGTTACTATTATTATGGGGTGTTACTATTATTTATGGGGTGTTACTATTATTTATGGGATGTTACTATTATTTATGGGGTATTACTATTATTTATGGGATGTCACTATTATTTATGGGGTGTCACTATTATTTATGGGGTATTACTATTATTTATGGGATGTCACTATTATTTATGGGATGTCACTATTATTTATGGGGTGTTACTATTATTTATGGGGTGTTACTATTATTTATGGGGTGTTACTATTATTTATGGGATGTTACTATTATTATGGGATGTTACTATTATTTATGAGGTGTTACTATTATTTATGAGGTGTCACTATTATTTATGGGATGTCACTATTATTTATGGGATGTTACTATTATTTATGAGGTGTTACTATTATTTATGGGATGTCACTATTATTTATGGGATGTCACTATTATTTATGGGGTGTCACTATTATTTATGGGATGTCACTATTATTTATGGGATGTTACTATTATTTATGGGATGTCACTATTATTTATGAGTTGTTACTATTATTTATGGGATGTTACTATTATTTATGGGATGTTACTATTATTTATGGGGTGTTACTATTATTTATGAGGTGTCACTATTATTTATGGGATGTCACTATTATTTATGGGATGTCACTATTATTTATGGGGTGTCACTATTATTTATGGGATGTCACTATTATTTATGGGGTGTCACTATTATTTATGGGGTGTCACTATTATTTATGGGATGTCACTATTATTTATGGGATGTTACTATTATTTATGGGATGTTACTATTATTTATGGGGTGTTACTATTATTTATGAGGTGTCACTATTATTTATGGGATGTCACTATTATTTATGGGGTGTCACTATTATTTATGGGATGTCACTATTATTTATGGGATGTTACTATTATTTATGGGATGTCACTATTATTTATGGGGTGTCACTATTATTTATGGGGTATTACTATTATTTATGGGATGTCACTATTATTTATGGGATGTCACTATTATTTATGGGGTGTTACTATTATTTATGGGGTGTTACTATTATTTATGGGGTGTTACTATTATTTATGGGATGTTACTATTATTATGGGATGTTACTATTATTTATGAGGTGTTACTATTATTTATGAGGTGTCACTATTATTTATGGGATGTCACTATTATTTATGGGATGTTACTATTATTTATGAGGTGTTACTATTATTTATGGGATGTCACTATTATTTATGGGATGTCACTATTATTTATGGGGTGTCACTATTATTTATGGGATGTCACTATTATTTATGGGATGTTACTATTATTTATGGGATGTCACTATTATTTATGAGTTGTTACTATTATTTATGGGATGTTACTATTATTTATGGGATGTTACTATTATTTATGGGGTGTTACTATTATTTATGAGGTGTTACTATTATTTATGAGGTGTCACTATTATTTATGGGATGTCACTATTATTTATGGGATGTCACTATTATTTATGGGGTGTCACTATTATTTATGGGATGTCACTATTATTTATGGGGTGTCACTATTATTTATGGGGTGTCACTATTATTTATGGGATGTCACTATTATTTATGGGATGTTACTATTATTTATGGGATGTTACTATTATTTATGGGATGTTACTATTATTTATGGGGTGTTACTATTATTTATGAGGTGTCACTATTATTTATGGGATGTCACTATTATTTATGGGGTGTCACTATTATTTATGGGATGTCACTATTATTTATGGGATGTTACTATTATTTATGGGATGTTACTATTATTTATGGGATGTCACTATTATTTATGGGATGTTACTATTATTTATGGGATGTTACTATTATTTATGGGATGTCACTAATATTTATGAGGTGTTACTATTATTTATGAGGTGTCACTATTATTTATGGGATGTCACTATTATTTATGGGATGTCACTATTATTTATGGGATGTTACTATTATTTATGAGGTGTCACTATTATTTATGGGATGTCACTATTATTTATGGGATGTTACTATTATTATGGGGTGTTACTATTATTTATGGGGTGTTACTATTATTATGGGGTGTTACTATTATTTATGGGTGTTACTATTATTTATGGGTGTTACTATTATTTATGGGATGTTACTATTATTATGGGGTGTTACTATTATTTATGGGATGTTACTATTATTTATGGGGTGTTACTATTATTTATGGGATGTTACTATTATTTATGAGGTGTTACTATTATTATGGGGTGTTACTATTATTTATGGGGTGTTACTATTATTTATGGGGTGTTACTATTATTTATGGGATGTTACTATTATTTATGTGGTGTTACTATTATTTATGGGGTGTTACTATTATTTATGAGATGTTACTATTATTTATGGGGTGTTACTATTATTTATGGGATGTTACTATTATTTATGGGGTGTTACTATTATTTATGGGATGTTACTATTATTTATGGGTGTTACTATTATTTATGGGTGTTACTATTATTTATGGGATGTTACTATTATCATGGGGTGTTACTATTATTTATGGGATGTTACTATTATTTATGGGGTGTTACTATTATTTATGGGATGTTACTATTATTTATGAGGTGTTACTATTATATATGGGATGTTACTATTATTATGAGGTGTTACTATTATTATGGGGTGTTACTATTATTTATGGGATGTTACTATTATTTATGTGGTGTTACTATTATTTATGGGGTGTTACTATTATTTATGAGATGTTACTATTATTTATGGGGTGTTACTATTATTTATGGTATGTTACTATTATTTATGGGGTGTTACTATTATTTATGGGGTGTTACTATTATTTATGGGGTGTTACTATTATTATGGGATGTTACTATTATTTATGGGGTGTTACTATTATTATGGGATGTTACTATTATTTATGAGGTGTTACTATTATTTATGGATGTTACTATTATTTATGGGGTGTTACTATTATTTATGGGATGTTACTATTATTTATGGGGTGTTACTATTATTTATGGGATGTTACTATTATTTATGAGGTGTTACTATTATTTATGGGGTGTTACTATTATTTATGGGATGTTACTATTATTTATGAGGTGTTACTATTATTTATGGGGTGTTACTATTATTTATGGGGTGTTACTATTATTTATGAGATGTTACTATTATTTATGGGGTGTTACTATTATTTATGGGATGTTACTATTATTTATGGGATGTTACTATTATTTATGGGGTGTTACTATTATTTATGGGATGTTACTATTATTTATGAGGTGTTACTATTATTTATGGGGTGTTACTATTATTTATGGGATGTTACTATTATTTATGAGGTGTTACTATTATTTATGGGGTGTTACTATTATTTATGGGGTGTTACTATTATTTATGAGATGTTACTATTATTTATGGGGTGTTACTATTATTTATGGGATGTCACTATTATTTATGGGATGTCACTATTATTTATGGGGTGTTACTATTATTTATGGGTGTTACTATTATTTATGAGGTGTTACTATTATTTATGGGGTGTTACTATTATTTATGGGGTGTTACTATTATTTATGAGATGTTACTATTATTTATGGGGTGTTACTATTATTTATGGGATGTCACTATTATTTATGGGATGTCACTATTATTTATGGGGTGTTACTATTATTTATGGGTGTTACTATTATTTATGAGGTGTTACTATTATTTATGGGATGTTACTATTATTATGGGATGTCACTATTATTTATGGGGTGTTACTATTATTTATGGGATGTCACTATTATTTATGGGGTGTTACTATTATTTATGGGATGTTACTATTATTTATGGGGTGTTACTATTATTTATGGGATGTTACTATTATTTATGGGATGTTACTATTATTTATGGGGTGTTACTATTATTATGGGGTGTTATTATTATTTATGGGGTGTTACTATTATTTATGGGATGTTACTATTATTTATGAGGTGTTACTATTATTTATGGGATGTTACTATTATTATGGGATGTCACTATTATTTATGGGGTGTTACTATTATTTATGGGATGTCACTATTATTTATGGGGTGTTACTATTATTTATGGGATGTTACTATTATTTATGGGGTGTTACTATTATTTATGGGATGTTACTATTATTTATGGGATGTTACTATTATTTATGAGGTGTTACTATTATTTATGGGGTGTTACTATTATTTATGGGGTGTTACTATTATTTATGAGATGTTACTATTATTTATGGGGTGTTACTATTATTTATGGGATGTCACTATTATTTATGGGATGTCACTATTATTTATGGGGTGTAACTATTATTTATGGGTGTTACTATTATTTATGAGGTGTTACTATTATTTATGGGGTGTTACTATTATTTATGGGGTGTTACTATTATTTATGAGATGTTACTATTATTTATGGGGTGTTACTATTATTTATGGGATGTCACTATTATTTATGGGATGTCACTATTATTTATGGGGTGTTACTATTATTTATGGGTGTTACTATTATTTATGAGGTGTTACTATTATTTATGGGATGTTACTATTATTATGGGATGTCACTATTATTTATGGGGTGTTACTATTATTTATGGGATGTCACTATTATTTATGGGGTGTTACTATTATTTATGGGATGTTACTATTATTTATGGGGTGTTACTATTATTTATGGGATGTTACTATTATTTATGGGATGTTACTATTATTTATGGGGTGTTACTATTATTATGGGGTGTTATTATTATTTATGGGGTGTTACTATTATTTATGGGATGTTACTATTATTTATGAGGTGTTACTATTATTTATGGGATGTTACTATTATTATGGGATGTCACTATTATTTATGGGGTGTTACTATTATTTATGGGATGTCACTATTATTTATGGGGTGTTACTATTATTTATGGGATGTTACTATTATTTATGGGGTGTTACTATTATTTATGGGATGTTACTATTATTTATGGGATGTTACTATTATTTATGAGGTGTTACTATTATATATGGGATGTTACTATTATTATGAGGTGTTACTATTATTATGGGGTGTTACTATTATTTATGGGATGTTACTATTATTTATGTGGTGTTACTATTATTTATGGGGTGTTACTATTATTATGGGGTGTTATTATTATTTATGGGGTGTTACTATTATTTATGGGATGTTACTATTATTTATGAGGTGTTACTATTATTTATGGGATGTTACTATTATTATGGGATGTCACTATTATTTATGGGGTGTTACTATTATTTATGGGTGTTACTATTATTTATGGGATGTTACTATTATTATGGGGTGTTACTATTATTTATGGGATGTTACTATTATTTATGGGGTGTTACTATTATTTATGGGATGTTACTATTATTTATGAGGTGTTACTATTATATATGGGATGTTACTATTATTATGAGGTGTTACTATTATTATGGGGTGTTACTATTATTTATGGGATGTTACTATTATTTATGTGGTGTTACTATTATTTATGGGGTGTTACTATTATTTATGAGATGTTACTATTATTTATGGGGTGTTACTATTATTTATGGTATGTTACTATTATTTATGGGGTGTTACTATTATTTATGGGGTGTTACTATTATTTATGGGGTGTTACTATTATTATGGGATGTTACTATTATTTATGGGGTGTTACTATTATTATGGGATGTTACTATTATTTATGGGGTGTTACTATTATTTATGAGATGTTACTATTATTTATGGGGTGTTACTATTATTTATGGGATGTTACTATTATTTATGGGATGTTACTATTATTTATGGGGTGTTACTATTATTTATGGGATGTTACTATTATTTATGAGGTGTTACTATTATTTATGGGGTGTTACTATTATTTATGGGATGTTACTATTATTTATGAGGTGTTACTATTATTTATGGGGTGTTACTATTATTTATGGGGTGTTACTATTATTTATGAGATGTTACTATTATTTATGGGGTGTTACTATTATTTATGGGATGTCACTATTATTTATGGGATGTCACTATTATTTATGGGGTGTTACTATTATTTATGGGTGTTACTATTATTTATGAGGTGTTACTATTATTTATGGGGTGTTACTATTATTTATGGGGTGTTACTATTATTTATGAGATGTTACTATTATTTATGGGGTGTTACTATTATTTATGGGATGTCACTATTATTTATGGGATGTCACTATTATTTATGGGGTGTTACTATTATTTATGGGTGTTACTATTATTTATGAGGTGTTACTATTATTTATGGGGTGTTACTATTATTTATGGGGTGTTACTATTATTATGGGGTGTTACTATTATTTATGGGGTGTTACTATTATTATGGGGTGTTACTATTATTTATGGGATGTTACTATTATTTATGAGGTGTTACTATTATTTATGGGATGTTACTATTATTATGAGGTGTTACTATTATTATGGGGTGTTACTATTATTTATGGGATGTTACTATTATTTATGTGGTGTTACTATTATTTATGGGGTGTTACTATTATTTATGGGATGTTACTATTATTATGGGGTGTAACTATTATTTATGGGATGTTACTATTATTTATGTGGTGTTACTATTATTTATGTGGTGTTACTATTATTTATGGGGTGTTACTATTATTTATGGGGTGTTACTATTATTTATGAGGTGTTACTATTATTTATGGGATGTTACTATTATTATGGGGTGTAACTATTATTTATGGGATGTTACTATTATTTATGTGGTGTTACTATTATTTATGTGGTGTTACTATTATTTATGGGGTGTTACTATTATTTATGGGATGTTACTATTATTTATGGGGTGTTACTATTATTTATGGGGTGTTACTATTATTTATGGGGTGTTACTATTATTATGGGATGTTACTATTATTTATGGGGTGTTACTATTATTATGGGATGTTACTATTATTTATGAGGTGTTACTATTATTTATGGATGTTACTATTATTTATGGGGTGTTACTATTATTTATGGGATGTTACTATTATTTATGGGGTGTTACTATTATTTATGGGATGTTACTATTATTTATGAGGTGTTACTATTATTTATGGGGTGTTACTATTATTTATGGGATGTTACTATTATTTATGAGGTGTTACTATTATTTATGGGGTGTTACTATTATTTATGAGATGTTACTATTATTTATGGGGTGTTACTATTATTTATGGTATGTTACTATTATTTATGGGGTGTTACTATTATTTATGGGGTGTTACTATTATTTATGGGGTGTTACTATTATTATGGGATGTTACTATTATTTATGGGGTGTTACTATTATTATGGGATGTTACTATTATTTATGAGGTGTTACTATTATTTATGGATGTTACTATTATTTATGGGGTGTTACTATTATTTATGGGATGTTACTATTATTTATGGGGTGTTACTATTATTTATGGGATGTTACTATTATTTATGAGGTGTTACTATTATTTATGGGGTGTTACTATTATTTATGGGATGTTACTATTATTTATGAGGTGTTACTATTATTTATGGGGTGTTACTATTATTTATGGGGTGTTACTATTATTTATGAGATGTTACTATTATTTATGGGATGTTACTATTATTTATGAGGTGTTACTATTATTTATGGGGTGTTACTATTATTTATGGGATGTTACTATTATTTATGAGGTGTTACTATTATTTATGGGGTGTTACTATTATTTATGGGGTGTTACTATTATTTATGAGATGTTACTATTATTTATGGGGTGTTACTATTATTTATGGGATGTCACTATTATTTATGGGATGTCACTATTATTTATGGGGTGTTACTATTATTTATGGGTGTTACTATTATTTATGAGGTGTTACTATTATTTATGGGGTGTTACTATTATTTATGGGGTGTTACTATTATTTATGAGATGTTACTATTATTTATGGGGTGTTACTATTATTTATGGGATGTCACTATTATTTATGGGATGTCACTATTATTTATGGGGTGTTACTATTATTTATGGGTGTTACTATTATTTATGAGGTGTTACTATTATTTATGGGGTGTTACTATTATTTATGGGATGTTACTATTATTTATGTGGTGTTACTATTATTTATGGGGTGTTACTATTATTTATGAGATGTTACTATTATTTATGGGGTGTTACTATTATTTATGGGGTGTTACTATTATTTATGGGGTGTTACAATTATTTATGGGGTGTTACTATTATTTATGGGGTGTTACTATTATTATGGGGTGTTACTATTATTTATGGGATGTTACTATTATTTATGAGGTGTTACTATTATTTATGGGATGTTACTATTATTATGAGGTGTTACTATTATTATGGGGTGTTACTATTATTTATGGGATGTTACTATTATTTATGTGGTGTTACTATTATTTATGGGGTGTTACTATTATTTATGGGATGTTACTATTATTATGGGGTGTAACTATTATTTATGGGATGTTACTATTATTTATGTGGTGTTACTATTATTTATGTGGTGTTACTATTATTTATGGGGTGTTACTATTATTTATGGGGTGTTACTATTATTTATGAGGTGTTACTATTATTTATGGGATGTTACTATTATTATGGGGTGTAACTATTATTTATGGGATGTTACTATTATTTATGTGGTGTTACTATTATTTATGTGGTGTTACTATTATTTATGGGGTGTTACTATTATTTATGGGATGTTACTATTATTTATGGGGTGTTACTATTATTTATGGGATGTTACTATTATTTATGGGATGTTACTATTATTTATGGGGTGTTACTATTATTTATGGGATGTTACTATTATTTATGGGATGTCACTATTATTTATGAGGTGTTACTATTATTTATGGGATGTCACTATTATTTATGGGATGTCACTATTATTTATGGGATGTCACTATTATTTATGGGGTGTTACTATTATTTATGGGATGTCACTATTATTTATGGGATGTCACTATTATTTATGGGGTGTCACTATTATTTATGGGTGTTACTATTATTTATGGGGTGTAACTATTATTATGGGGTATTACTATTATTATGGGGTGTTACTATTATTTATGGGGTGTTACTATTATTTATGGGGTGTTACTATTATTTATGGGATGTTACTATTATTATGGGGTGTAACTATTATTTATGAGGTGATACTATTATTTATGGGATGTCACTATTATTTATGGGATGTCACTATTATTTATGGGATGTTACTATTATTTATGGGGTGTTACTATTATTTATGGGGTGTTACTATTATTTATGGGTGTTACTATTATTTATGGGATGTTACTATTATTTATGGGATGTCACTATTATTTATGGGATGTCACTATTATTTATGGGGTGTCACTATTATTTATGGGGTATTACTATTATTTATGGGATGTCACTATTATTTATGGGATGTCACTATTATTTATGGGGTGTCACTATTATTTATGGGTGTTACTATTATTTATGGGGTGTAACTATTATTATGGGGTATTACTATTATTATGGGGTGTTACTATTATTTATGGGGTGTTACTATTATTATGGGGTGTTATTATTATTTATGTGGTGTTACTATTATTTATGGGGTGTTACTATTATTATGGGGTGTTATTATTATTTATGGGGTGTTACTATTATTTATGGGATGTTACTATTATTTATGAGGTGTTACTATTATTTATGGGATGTTACTATTATTATGGGATGTCACTATTATTTATGGGGTGTTACTATTATTTATGGGATGTCACTATTATTTATGGGGTGTTACTATTATTTATGGGATGTTACTATTATTTATGGGGTGTTACTATTATTTATGGGATGTTACTATTATTTATGGGATGTTACTATTATTTATGGGGTGTTACTATTATTATGGGGTGTTATTATTATTTATGGGGTGTTACTATTATTTATGGGATGTTACTATTATTTATGAGGTGTTACTATTATTTATGGGATGTTACTATTATTATGGGATGTCACTATTATTTATGGGGTGTTACTATTATTTATGGGATGTCACTATTATTTATGGGGTGTTACTATTATTTATGGGATGTTACTATTATTTATGGGGTGTTACTATTATTTATGGGATGTTACTATTATTTATGGGATGTTACTATTATTTATGGGGTGTTACTATTATTTATGGGATGTTACTATTATTTATGGGGTGTTACTATTATTTATGGGATGTTACTATTATTTATGGGATGTTACTATTATTTATGAGGTGTTACTATTATTTATGGGATGTCACTATTATTTATGGGGTGTTACTATTATTTATGGGATGTTACTATTATTTATGGGATGTTACTATTATTTATGGGATGTTACTATTATTTATGAGGTGTTACTATTATTTATGGGGTGTTACTATTATTTATGGGATGTTACTATTATTTATGAGGTGTTACTATTATTTATGGGATGTCACTATTATTTATGAGGTGTTACTATTATTTATGAGGTGTCACTATTATTTATGGGGTGTTACTATTATTTATGGGGTGTTACTATTATTTATGGGGTGTTACTATTATTTATGGGATGTTACTATTATTTATGGGATGTTACTATTATTTATGAGGTGTTACTATTATTTATGGGATGTCACTATTATTTATGGGGTGTTACTATTATTTATGGGATGTTACTATTATTTATGGGATGTTACTATTATTTATGGGATGTTACTATTATTTATGGGATGTTACTATTATTTATGAGGTGTTACTATTATTTATGGGATGTCACTATTATTTATGAGGTGTTACTATTATTTATGAGGTGTCACTATTATTTATGGGGTGTTACTATTATTTATGGGATGTTACTATTATTTATGGGATGTTACTATTATTTATGGGGTGTTACTATTATTTATGGGGTGTTACTATTATTTATGAGGTGTTACTATTATTTATGGATGTTACTATTATTTATGAGGTGTTACTATTATTTATGAGGTGTCACTATTATTTATGGGATGTCACTATTATTTATGGGGTGTTACTATTATTTATGGGATGTCACTATTATTTATGGGATGTCACTATTATTTATGAGGTGTTACTATTATTTATGAGATGTTACTATTATTTATGAGGTGTTACTATTATTTATGAGATGTTACTATTATTTATGAGGTGTTACTATTATTTATGGGGTGTTAATATTATTATGAGGTGTTACTATTATTTATGGGATGTTACTATTATTTATGGGATGTTACTATTATTTATGAGGTGTTACTATTATTTATGAGGTGTTACTATTATTTATGGGGTGTTACTATTATTTATGAGGTGTAACTATTATTTATGGGGTGTTACTATTATTATGAGGTGTTACTATTATTTATGGGGTGTTACTATTATTTATGAGGTGTTACTATTATTTATGGGATGTTACTATTATTTATGGGGTGTTACTATTATTTATGGGGTGTTACTATTATTTATGGGTGTTACTATTATTTATGGGATGTTACTATTATTTATGGGCGTTACTATTATTTATGGGATGTTACTATTATTTATGGGGTGTTACTATTATTTATGGGCGTTACTATTATTTATGAGGTGTTACTATTATTTATGGGGTGTTACTATTATTTATGGGCGTTACTATTATTTATGGGATGTTACTATTATTTATGGGGTGTTACTATTATTTATGGGGTGTTACTATTATTTATGAGGTGTTACTATTATTTATGGGCGTTACTATTATTTATGGGATGTTACTATTATTTATGGGGTGTTACTATTATTTATGGGGTGTTACTATTATTTATGGGTGTTACTATTATTTATGGGATGTTACTATTATTTATGGGATGTTACTATTATTTATGGGGTGTTACTATTATTTATGAGGTGTTACTATTATTTATGGGCGTTACTATTATTTATGGGATGTTACTATTATTTATGGGATGTTACTATTATTTATGGGGTGTTACTATTATTTATGGGATGTTACTATTATTTATGAGGTGTTACTATTATTATGGGGTGTTACTATTATTTATGGGATGTTACTATTATTTATGAGGTGTTACTATTATTTATGGGGTGTTACTATTATTTATGGGATGTTACTATTATTTATGAGGTGTTACTATTATTATGGGGTGTTACTATTATTTATGGGGTGTTACTATTATTTATGAGGTGTTACTATTATTTATGGGCGTTACTATTATTTATGGGATGTTACTATTATTTATGGGGTGTTACTATTATTTATGGGGTGTTACTATTATTTATGGGTGTTACTATTATTTATGGGATGTTACTATTATTTATGGGATGTTACTATTATTTATGGGGCGTTACTATTATTTATGGGATGTTACTATTATTTATGGGGTGTTACTATTATTTATGGGGTGTTACTATTATTTATGGGTGTTACTATTATTTATGGGATGTTACTATTATTTATGGGATGTTACTATTATTTATGGGGTGTTACTATTATTTATGAGGTGCTACTATTATTTATGGGCGTTACTATTATTTATGGGATGTTACTATTATTTATGGGATGTTACTATTATTTATGGGATGTTACTATTATTTATGAGGTGTTACTATTATTATGGGGTGTTACTATTATTTATGGGATGTTACTATTATTTATGGGGTGTTACTATTATTTATGGGGTGTTACTATTATTTATAGGCGTTACTATTATTTATGGGATGTTACTATTATTTATGAGATGTTACTATTATTTATGGGGTGTTACTTTTATTTATGAGGTGTTACTGTTATTTATGGGGTGTTACTATTATTTATGGGGTGTTACTTTTATTTATGAGGTGTTACTGTTATTTATGGGGTGTTACTATTATTTATGGGGTGTTACTATTATTTATGGGGTGTTACTATTATTTATGAGGTGTTACTGTTATTTATGGGGTGTTACTATTATTTATGGGGTGTTACTATTATTTATGGGGTGTTACTATTATTTATGGGATGTTACTATTATTTATGGGGTGTTACTTTTATTTATGGGGTGTTACTATTATTTATGGGGTGTTACTATTATTTATGGGGTGTTACTATTATTTATGAGGTGTTACTGTTATTTATGGGGTGTTACTATTATTTATGGGGTGTTACTATTATTTATGGGGTGTTACTATTATTTATGGGGTGTTACTATTATTTATGAGGTGTTACTGTTATTTATGGGGTGTTACTATTATTTATGGGGTGTTACTATTATGGGATGTTACTATTATTTATGGGATGTTACTATTATTTATGAGGTGTTACTATTATTTATGGGATGTCACTATTATTTATGGGATGTCACTATTATTTATGGGGTGTTACTATTATTTATGGGTATTACTATTATTTATGGGATGTTACTATTATTATGGGGTGTTACTATTATTTATGGGATGTCACTATTATTTATGGGATGTCACTATTATTTATGAGGTGTTACTATTATTTATGGGATGTTACTATTATTATGGGGTGTTACTATTATTTATGGGATGTCACTATTATTTATGGGGTGTTACTATTATTTATGGGGTGTTACTATTATTTATGGGGTGTTACTATTATTTATGAGGTGTTACTATTATTTATGGGGTGTTACTATTATTTATGGGATGTCACTATTATTTATGGGATGTCACTATTATTTATGGGATGTTACTATTATTTATGAGGTGTTACTATTATTTATGGGATGTTACTATTATTTATGAGGTGTTACTATTATTTATGGGATGTTACTATTATTTATGGGATGTTACTATTATTTATGAGGTGTTACTATTATTTATGGGGTGTTACTATTATTTATGAGGTGTCACTATTATTTATGGGGTGTTACTATTATTTATGAGGTGTTACTATTATTTATGGGGTGTTACTATTATTTATGAGGTGTTACTATTATTTATAGGATGTTACTATTATTTATGGGGTGTTACTATTATTTATGGGATGTTACTATTATTTATGGGATGTTACTATTATTTATGAGATGTTACTATTATTTATGGGGTGTTACTATTATTTATGGGGTGTTACTATTATTTATGGGGTGTTACTATTATTTATGGGGTGTTACTATTATTTATGGGATGTTACTATTATTTATGGGATGTTACTATTATTTATGAGATGTTACTATTATTTATGGGGTGTTACTATTATTTATGGGGTGTTACTATTATTTATGGGATGTTACTATTATTTATGGGGTGTTACTATTATTTATGGGATGTTACTATTATTTATGGGATGTTACTATTATTTATGAGATGTTACTATTATTTATGGGGTGTTACTATTATTTATGGGGTGTTACTATTATTTATGGGTGTTACTATTATTTATGGGGTGTTACTATTATTTATGGGATGTTACTATTATTTATGGGTGTTACTATTATTTATGGGATGTTACTATTATTTATGAGGTGTTACTATTATTTATGGGGTGTTACTATTATTTATGAGGTGTTACTATTATTTATGAGGTGTTACTATTATTTATAGGGTGTTACTATTATTTATGGGATGTTACTATTATTTATGGGATGTTACTATTATTTATGGGATGTTACTAATATTTATGGGGTGTTACTATTATTTATGGGATGTTACTATTATTTATGGGATGTTACTATTATTTATGGGGTGTTACTATTATTATGAGGTGTTACTATTATTTATGGGATGTTACTATTATTTATGGGGTGTTACTATTATTTATGGGATGTTACTATTATTTATGGGGTGTTACTATTATTTATGGGGTGTTACTATTATTTATGGGATGTTACTATTATTTATGAGGTGTTACTATTATTTATGAGGTGTTACTATTATTTATGGGGTGTTACTATTATTTATGGGGTGTTACTATTATTTATGGGGTGTTACTATTATTTATGAGGTGTTACTATTATTTATGAGGTGTTACTATTATTTAGAGGGTGTTACTATTATTTATGGGATGTTACTATTATTTATGGGATGTTACTATTATTTATGGGATGTTACTATTATTTATAGGGTGTTACAATTATTTATGGGGTGTTACTATTATTTATGGGGTGTTACTATTATTTATGGGATGTTACTAATATTTATGGGGTGTTACTATTATTTATGGGATGTTACTATTATTTATGGGATGTTACTATTATTTATGGGGTGTTACTATTATTATGAGGTGTTACTATTATTTATGGGATGTTACTATTATTTATGGGGTGTTACTATTATTTATGGGGTGTTACTATTATTTATGGGATGTTACTATTATTTATGGGATGTTACTATTATTTATGGGGTGTTACTATTATTTATGGGATGTTACTATTATTTATGGGATGTTACTATTATTTATGGGGTGTTACTATTATTTATGGGATGTTACTATTATTTATGGGATGTTACTATTATTTATGGGGTGTTACTATTATTTATGGGCGTTACTATTATTTATGGGATGTTACTATTATTTATGGGGTGTTACTATTATTTATGGGATGTTACTATTATTTATGAGGTGTTACTATTATTTATGGGGTGATACTATTATTTATGGGTGTTACTATTATTTATGGGGTGGTACTATTATTTATGAGGTGTTACTATTATTTATGGGGTGTTACTATTATTTATGGGGTGTTACTATTATTTATGGGATGTTACTATTATTTATGGGGTGTTACTATTATTTATGGGTGTTACTATTATTTATGGGTGTTACTATTATTTATGGGGTGTTACTATTATTATGGGGTGTTACTATTATTTATGAGGTGTCACTATTATTTATGGGATGTTACTATTATTTATGGGATGTTACTATTATTTATGGGGTGTTACTATTATTTATGGGATGTTACTATTATTTATGGGGTGTTACTATTATTTATGGGGTGTTACTATTATTTATGGGGTGTTACTATTATTTATGGGGTGTTACTATTATTTATGGGATGTTACTATTATTTATGGGGTGTTACTATTATTTATGGGTGTTACTATTATTTATGAGGTGTCACTATTATTTATGGGATGTTACTATTATTTATGGGATGTTACTATTATTTATGGGGTGTTACTATTATTTATGGGATGTTACTATTATTTATGGGCGTTACTATTATTTATGGGATGTTACTATTATTTATGGGATGTTACTATTATTTATGGGATGTTACTATTATTTATGGGCGTTACTATTATTTATGGGATGTTACTATTATTTATGAGGTGTTACTATTATTTATGGGGTGTTACTATTATTTATGGGCGTTACTATTATTTATGGGATGTTACTATTATTTATGAGGTGTTACTATTATTATGGGGTGTTACTATTATTTATGGGATGTTACTATTATTTATGGGGTGTTACTATTATTTATGGGGTGTTACTATTATTTATAGGCGTTACTATTATTTATGGGATGTTACTATTATTTATGAGATGTTACTATTATTTATGGGGTGTTACTTTTATTTATGAGGTGTTACTGTTATTTATGGGGTGTTACTATTATTTATGGGGTGTTACTTTTATTTATGAGGTGTTACTGTTATTTATGGGGTGTTACTATTATTTATGGGGTGTTACTATTATTTATGGGGTGTTACTATTATTTATGGGGTGTTACTATTATTTATGAGGTGTTACTGTTATTTATGGGGTGTTACTATTATTTATGGGGTGTTACTATTATTTATGGGGTGTTACTATTATTTATGGGGTGTTACTATTATTTATGAGGTGTTACTGTTATTTATGGGGTGTTACTATTATTTATGGGGTGTTACTATTATTTATGGGGTGTTACTATTATTTATGGGATGTTACTATTATTTATGGGGTGTTACTTTTATTTATGGGGTGTTACTATTATTTATGGGGTGTTACTATTATTTATGGGGTGTTACTATTATTTATGGGGTGTTACTATTATTTATGAGGTGTTACTGTTATTTATGGGGTGTTACTATTATTTATGGGGTGTTACTATTATTTATGGGGTGTTACTATTATTTATGAGGTGTTACTGTTATTTATGGGGTGTTACTATTATTTATGGGGTGTTACTATTATGGGATGTTACTATTATTTATGGGATGTTACTATTATTTATGAGGTGTTACTATTATTTATGGGATGTCACTATTATTTATGGGATGTCACTATTATTTATGGGGTGTTACTATTATTTATGGGTGTTACTATTATTTATGGGATGTTACTATTATTATGGGGTGTTACTATTATTTATGGGATGTCACTATTATTTATGGGATGTCACTATTATTTATGAGGTGTTACTATTATTTATGGGATGTTACTATTATTATGGGGTGTTACTATTATTTATGGGGTGTTACTATTATTTATGGGGTGTTACTATTATTTATGAGGTGTTACTATTATTTATGGGGTGTTACTATTATTTATGGGATGTCACTATTATTTATGAGGTGTTACTGTTATTTATGGGGTGTTACTATTATTTATGGGGTGTTACTATTATTTATGGGGTGTTACTATTATTTATGAGGTGTTACTGTTATTTATGGGGTGTTACTATTATTTATGGGGTGTTACTATTATGGGATGTTACTATTATTTATGGGATGTTACTATTATTTATGAGGTGTTACTATTATTTATGGGATGTCACTATTATTTATGGGATGTCACTATTATTTATGGGGTGTTACTATTATTTATGGGTGTTACTATTATTTATGGGATGTTACTATTATTATGGGGTGTTACTATTATTTATGGGATGTCACTATTATTTATGGGATGTCACTATTATTTATGAGGTGTTACTATTATTTATGGGATGTTACTATTATTATGGGGTGTTACTATTATTTATGGGATGTCACTATTATTTATGGGGTGTTACTATTATTTATGGGGTGTTACTATTATTTATGAGGTGTTACTATTATTTATGGGGTGTTACTATTATTTATGGGATGTCACTATTATTTATGGGATGTCACTATTATTTATGGGATGTTACTATTATTTATGAGGTGTTACTATTATTTATGGGATGTTACTATTATTTATGAGGTGTTACTATTATTTATGGGATGTTACTTTTATTTATGGGATGTTACTATTATTTATGAGGTGTTACTATTATTTATGGGATGTTACTATTATTTATGGGATGTTACTATTATTTATGGGATGCTACTATTATTTATGGGGTGTTACTATTATTTATGGGATGTTACTATTATTATGGGGTGTTACTATTATTATGAGGTGTTACTATTATTTATGGGATGTTACTATTATTTATGGGGTGTTACTATTATTTATGAGGTGTTACTATTATTTATGGGGTGTTACTATTATTTATGGGGTGTTACTATTATTTATGGGGTGTTACTATTATTTATGGGGTTTTTACTATTATTTATGGGATGTTACTATTATTTATGGGTGTTACTATTATTTATGGGATGTTACTATTATTTATGGGGTGTTACTATTATTTATGGGTGATACTATTATTTATGGGATGTTACTATTATTTATGAGGTGTTACTATTATTTATGGGATGTTACTATTATTATGAGGTGTTACTATTATTTATGGGATGTTACTATTATTTATGGGATATTACTATTATTTATGGGGTGTTACTATTATTTATGGGATGTTACTATTATTTATGGGGTGTTACTATTATTTATGGGGTGTTACTATTATTTATGGGGTGTTACTATTATTATGGGGTGTTACTATTATTTATGGGATGTTACTATTATTTATGAGGTGTTACTATTATTTATGGGATGTCACTATTATTATGAGGTGTTACTATTATTATGGGGTGTTACTATTATTTATGGGATGTTACTATTATTTATGGGGTGTTACTATTATTTATGAGGTGTTACTATTATTTATGGGATGTTACTATTATTATGGGGTGTAACTATTATTTATGGGATGTTACTATTATTTATGGGGTGTTACTATTATTTATGGGGTGTTACTATTATTTATGGGGTTTTTACTATTATTTATGGGATGTTACTATTATTTATGGGTGTTACTATTATTTATGGGATGTTACTATTATTTATGGGGTGTTACTATTATTTATGGGTGTTACTATTATTTATGGGATGTTACTATTATTTATGGGATGTTACTATTATTATGAGGTGTTACTATTATTTATGGGATGTTACTATTATTTATGGGATATTACTATTATTTATGGGGTGTTACTATTATTTATGGGATGTTACTATTATTTATGGGGTATTACTATTATTTATGGGGTGTTACTATTATTTATGGGGTGTTACTATTATTATGGGGTGTTACTATTATTTATGGGATGTTACTATTATTTATGAGGTGTTACTATTATTTATGGGATGTCACTATTATTATGAGGTGTTACTATTATTATGGGGTGTTACTATTATTTATGGGATGTT
Source organism: Engystomops pustulosus (assembly GCF_040894005.1). NCBI lineage: Eukaryota > Metazoa > Chordata > Amphibia > Anura > Leptodactylidae > Engystomops > Engystomops pustulosus. The sequence goes on from NW_027284966.1 coordinate 629,826, forward strand.
ACTATTATTTATGGGGTGTTACTATTATTTATGAGGTGTTACTATTATTTATGGGATGTTACTATTATTATGGGGTGTAACTATTATTTATGGGATGTTACTATTATTTATGGGGTGTTACTATTATTTATGGGGTGTTACTATTATTTATGGGATGTTACTATTATTTATGGGGTGTTACTATTATTTATGGGATGTTACTATTATTTATGGGGTGTTACTATTATTTATGGGGTGTTACTATTATTTATGGGATGTTACTATTATTTATGGGATGTCACTATTATTTATGGGATGTCACTATTATTTATGGGGTGTTACTATTATTTATGGGGGTTACTATTATTTATGAGGTGTCACTATTATTTATGGGATGTCACTATTATTTATGGGATGTCACTATTATTTATGGGGTGTCACTATTATTTATGGGGTGTTACTATTATTTATGGGATGTCACTATTATTTATGGGATGTCACTATTATTTATGGGGTGTCACTATTATTTATGGGTGTTACTATTATTTATGGGGTGTAACTATTATTATGGGGTATTACTATTATTATGGGGTGTTACTATTATTTATGGGGTGTTACTATTATTATGAGGTGTTACTATTATTTATGGGGTGTTACTATTATTTATGAGGTGTTACTATTATTTATGGGATGTTACTATTATTATGGGGTGTAACTATTATTTATGGGATGTTACTATTATTTATGGGGTGTTACTATTATTTATGGGGTGTTACTATTATTTATGAGGTGTTACTATTATTTATGTGGTGTTACTATTATTTATGGGGTGTTACTATTATTTATGGGGTGTTACTATTATTTATGAGGTGTTACTATTATTTATGGGATGTTACTATTATTTTGGGGTGTAACTATTATTTATGGGATGTTACTATTATTTATGGGGTGTTACTATTATTTATGGGGTGTTACTATTATTTATGGGATGTTACTATTATTTATGGGGTGTTACTATTATTTATGGGATGTTACTATTATTTATGGGATGTTACTATTATTTATGGGGTGTTACTATTATTTATGGGGTGTTACTATTATTTATGGGATGTTACTATTATTTATGGGATGTCACTATTATTTATGGGATGTCACTATTATTTATGGGGTGTTACTATTATTTATGGGTGTTACTATTATTTATGAGGTGTCACTATTATTTATGTGATGTCACTATTATTTATGGGATGTCACTATTATTTATGGGGTGTCACTATTATTTATGGGGTGTTACTATTATTTATGGGATGTCACTATTATTTATGGGATGTCACTATTATTTATGGGGTGTCACTATTATTTATGGGTGTTACTATTATTTATGGGGTGTTACTATTATTTATGGGGTGTTACTATTATTTATGAAGTGTTACTATTATTTATGGGATGTTACTATTATTATGGGGTGTAACTATTATTTATGGGATGTTACTATTATTTATGGGGTGTTACTATTATTTATGGGGTGTTACTATTATTTATGGGATGTTACTATTATTTATGGGGTGTTACTATTATTTATGGGATGTTACTATTATTTATGGGATGTTACTATTATTTATGGGGTGTTACTATTATTTATGGGGTGTTACTATTATTTATGGGATGTTACTATTATTTATGGGATGTCACTATTATTTATGAGGTGTTACTATTATTTATGGGATGTCACTATTATTTATGGGATGTCACTATTATTTATGGGGTGTTACTATTATTTATGGGTGTTACTATTATTTATGAGGTGTCACTATTATTTATGGGATGTCACTATTATTTATGGGGTGTTACTATTATTTATGGGATGTTACTATTATTTATGGGATGTCACTATTATTTATGGGATGTCACTATTATTTATGGGGTGTTACTATTATTTATGGGTGTTACTATTATTTATGAGGTGTCACTATTATTTATGGGATGTCACTATTATTTATGGGATGTCACTATTATTTATGGGGTGTCACTATTATTTATGGGGTGTTACTATTATTTATGGGATGTCACTATTATTTATGGGATGTCACTATTATTTATGGGGTGTCACTATTATTTATGGGTGTTACTATTATTTATGGGGTGTAACTATTATTATGGGGTATTACTATTATTATGGGGTGTTACTATTATTTATGGGGTGTTACTATTATTTATGGGGTGTTACTATTATTTATGAGGTGTTACTATTATTTATGGGATGCTACTATTATTATGGGGTGTAACTATTATTTATGGGATGTTACTATTATTTATGGGGTGTTACTATTATTTATGGGGTGTTACTATTATTTATGGGATGTTACTATTATTTATGGGGTGTTACTATTATTTATGGGATGTTACTATTATTTATGGGATGTTACTATTATTTATGGGGTGTTACTATTATTTATGGGGTGTTACTATTATTTATGGGATGTTACTATTATTTATGGGATGTCACTATTATTTATGAGGTGTTACTATTATTTATGGGATGTCACTATTATTTATGGGATGTTACTATTATTTATGGGTGTTACTATTATTTATGAGGTGTCACTATTATTTATGGGATGTCACTATTATTTATGGGGTGTTACTATTATTTATGGGGTGTTACTATTATTTATGGGGTGTCACTATTATTTATGGGGTATTACTATTATTTATGGGATGTCACTATTATTTATGGGGTGTCACTATTATTTATGGGATGTTACTATTATTTATGGGATGTTACTATTATTTATGGGATGTCACTATTATTTATGGGGTGTCACTATTATTTATGGGGTATTACTATTATTTATGGGATGTCACTATTATTTATGGGATGTCACTATTATTTATGGGGTGTTACTATTATTTATGGGATGTTACTATTATTTATGGGATGTTACTATTATTTATGGGATGTTACTATTATTTATGGGATGTTACTATTATTTATGGGGTGTTACTATTATTTATGAGGTGTCACTATTATTTATGAGGTGTCACTATTATTTATGGGATGTCACTATTATTTATGGGGTGTCACTATTATTTATGGGATGTCACTATTATTTATGGGATGTTACTATTATTTATGGGATGTCACTATTATTTATGGGATGTTACTATTATTTATGGGATGTTACTATTATTTATGGGATGTCACTATTATTTATGAGGTGTTACTATTTTTTATGAGGTGTCACTATTATTTATGGGATGTCACTATTATTTATGGGATGTCACTATTATTTATGGGATGTTACTATTATTTATGAGGTGTCACTATTATTTATGGGATGTCACTATTATTTATGGGATGTTACTATTATTATGGGGTGTTACTATTATTTATGGGGTGTTACTATTATTATGGGGTGTTACTATTATTTATGAGGTGTTACTATTATTTATGGGGTGTTACTATTATTTATGGGGTGTTACTATTATTTATGAGGTGTTACTATTATTTATGGGATGTTACTATTATGATGGGGTGTAACTATTATTTATGGGATGTTACTATTATTTATGGGGTGTTACTATTATTTATGGGGTGTTACTATTATTTATGGGATGTTACTATTATTTATGGGGTGTTACTATTATTTATGGGATGTTACTATTATTTATGGGATGTTACTATTATTTATGGGGTGTTACTATTATTTATGGGATGTTACTATTATTTATGGGATGTTACTATTATTTATGGGATGTTACTATTATTTATGGGGTGTTACTATTATTTATGGGGTGTTACTATTATTTATGGGATGTTACTATTATTTATGGGATGTCACTATTATTTATGAGGTGTTACTATTATTTATGGGATGTCACTATTATTTATGGGATGTCACTATTATTTATGGGGTGTTACTATTATTTATGGGTGTTACTATTATTTATGAGGTGTCACTATTATTTATGGGATGTCACTATTATTTATGGGATGTCACTATTATTTATGGGGTGTCACTATTATTTATGGGGTATTACTATTATTTATGGGATGTCACTATTATTTATGGGATGTCACTATTATTTATGGGGTGTCACTATTATTTATGGGTGTTACTATTATTTATGGGGTGTAACTATTATTATGGGGTATTACTATTATTATGGGGTGTTACTATTATTTATGGGGTGTTACTATTATTATGGGGTGTTATTATTATTTATGTGGTGTTAGTATTATTTATGGGGTGTTACTATTATTATGGGGTGTTATTATTATTTATGTGGTGTTACTATTATTTATGGGGTGTTACTATTATTTATGGGGTGTTACTATTATTATGGGGTGTTATTATTATTTATGGGGTGTTACTATTATTTATGAGGTGTTACTATTATTTATGGGATGTCACTATTATTTATGGGATGTCACTATTATTTATGGGGTGTTACTATTATTTATGGGTGTTACTATTATTTATGGGATGTTACTTTTATTATGGGGTGTTACTATTATTTATGGGATGTCACTATTATTTATGGGATGTCACTATTATTTATGAGGTGTTACTATTATTTATGGGATGTTACTATTATTATGGGGTGTTACTATTATTTATGGGATGTCACTATTATTTATGGGGTGTTACTATTATTTATGGGGTGTTACTATTATTTATGGGGTGTTACTATTATTTATGAGGTGTTACTATTATTTATGGGGTGTTACTATTATTTATGGGGTGTTACTATTATTTATGGGTGTTACTATTATTTATGAGGTGTTACTATTATTTATGGGGTGTTACTATTATTTATGAGATGTTACTATTATTTATGGGGTGTTACTATTATTTATGGGATGTCACTATTATTTATGGGATGTCACTATTATTTATGGGGTGTTACTATTATTTATGGGTGTTACTATTATTTATGAGGTGTTACTATTATTTATGGGGTGTTACTATTATTTATGGGATGTTACTATTATGTATGTGGTGTTACTATTATTTATGGGGTGTTACTATTATTTATGAGATGTTACTATTATTTATGGGGTGTTACTATTATTTATGGGATGTTACTATTATTTATGGGGTGTTACAATTATTTATGGGGTGTTACTATTATTTATGGGGTGTTACTATTATTTATGGGGTGTTACTATTATTTATGGGGTGTTACTATTATTTATGGGTGTTACTATTATTTATGGGATGTTACTATTATTTATGGGATGTTACTATTATTTATGGGGTGTTACTATTATTTATGAGGTGTTACTATTATTTATGGGCGTTACTATTATTTATGGGATGTTACTATTATTTATGGGATGTTACTATTATTTATGGGGTGTTACTATTATTTATGGGATGTTACTATTATTTATGAGGTGTTACTATTATTATGGGGTGTTACTATTATTTATGGGATGTTACTATTATTTATGAGGTGTTACTATTATTTATGGGGTGTTACTATTATTTATGGGATGTTACTATTATTTATGAGGTGTTACTATTATTATGGGGTGTTACTATTATTTATGGGATGTTACTATTATTTATGGGGTGTTACTATTATTTATGGGGTGTTACTATTATTTATAGGCGTTACTATTATTTATGGGATGTTACTATTATTTATGAGATGTTACTATTATTTATGGGGTGTTACTTTTATTTATGAGGTGTTACTGTTATTTATGGGGTGTTACTATTATTTATGGGGTGTTACTTTTATTTATGGGGTGTTACTATTATTTATGGGGTGTTACTATTATTTATGGGGTGTTACTATTATTTATGGGGTGTTACTATTATTTATGAGGTGTTACTGTTATTTATGGGGTGTTACTATTATTTATGGGGTGTTACTATTATTTATGGGGTGTTACTATTATTTATGGGGTGTTACTATTATTTATGGGATGTTACTATTATTTATGGGGTGTTACTTTTATTTATGGGGTGTTACTATTATTTATGGGGTGTTACTATTATTTATGGGGTGTTACTATTATTTATGGGGTGTTACTATTATTTATGAGGTGTTACTGTTATTTATGGGGTGTTACTATTATTTATGGGGTGTTACTATTATTTATGGGGTGTTACTATTATTTATGGGATGTTACTATTATTTATGGGGTGTTACTTTTATTTATGGGGTGTTACTATTATTTATGGGGTGTTACTATTATTTATGGGGTGTTACTATTATTTATGGGGTGTTACTATTATTTATGGGGTGTTACTATTATTTATGAGGTGTTACTGTTATTTATGGGGTGTTACTATTATTTATGGGGTGTTACTATTATTTATGGGGTGTTACTATTATTTATGGGATGTTACTATTATTTATGGGGTGTTACTTTTATTTATGGGGTGTTACTATTATTTATGGGGTGTTACTATTATTTATGGGGTGTTACTATTATTTATGGGGTGTTACTATTATTTATGAGGTGTTACTGTTATTTATGGGGTGTTACTATTATTTATGGGGTGTTACTATTATGGGATGTTACTATTATTTATGGGATGTTACTATTATTTATGAGGTGTTACTATTATTTATGGGATGTCACTATTATTTATGGGATGTCACTATTATTTATGGGGTGTTACTATTATTTATGGGTGTTACTATTATTTATGGGATGTTACTATTATTATGGGGTGTTACTATTATTTATGGGATGTCACTATTATTTATGGGATGTCACTATTATTTATGAGGTGTTACTATTATTTATGGGATGTTACTATTATTTATGAGGTGTTACTATTATTTATGGGGTGTTACTATTATTTATGGGATGTTACTATTATTTATGAGGTGTTACTATTATTATGGGGTGTTACTATTATTTATGGGATGTTACTATTATTTATGGGGTGTTACTATTATTTATGGGGTGTTACTATTATTTATAGGCGTTACTATTATTTATGGGATGTTACTATTATTTATGAGATGTTACTATTATTTATGGGGTGTTACTTTTATTTATGAGGTGTTACTGTTATTTATGGGGTGTTACTATTATTTATGGGGTGTTACTTTTATTTATGAGGTGTTACTGTTATTTATGGGGTGTTACTATTATTTATGGGGTGTTACTATTATTTATGGGGTGTTACTATTATTTATGGGGTGTTACTATTATTTATGAGGTGTTACTGTTATTTATGGGGTGTTACTATTATTTATGGGGTGTTACTATTATTTATGGGGTGTTACTATTATTTATGAGGTGTTACTGTTATTTATGGGGTGTTACTATTATTTATGGGGTGTTACTATTATTTATGGGGTGTTACTATTATTTATGAGGTGTTACTGTTATTTATGGGGTGTTACTATTATTTATGGGGTGTTACTATTATTTATGGGGTGTTACTATTATTTATGGGATGTTACTATTATTTATGGGGTGTTACTTTTATTTATGGGGTGTTACTATTATTTATGGGGTGTTACTATTATTTATGGGGTGTTACTATTATTTATGGGGTGTTACTATTATTTATGAGGTGTTACTGTTATTTATGGGGTGTTACTATTATTTATGGGGTGTTACTATTATTTATGGGGTGTTACTATTATTTATGAGGTGTTACTGTTATTTATGGGGTGTTACTATTATTTATGGGGTGTTACTATTATGGGATGTTACTATTATTTATGGGATGTTACTTTTATTTATGAGGTGTTACTATTATTTATGGGATGTCACTATTATTTATGGGATGTCACTATTATTTATGGGGTGTTACTATTATTTATGGGTGTTACTATTATTTATGGGATGTTACTATTATTATGGGGTGTTACTATTATTTATGGGATGTCACTATTATTTATGGGATGTCACTATTATTTATGAGGTGTTACTATTATTTATGGGATGTTACTATTATTATGGGGTGTTACTATTATTTATGGGATGTCACTATTATTTATGGGGTGTTACTATTATTTATGGGGTGTTACTATTATTTATGGGATGTCACTATTATTTATGGGGTGTTACTATTATTTATGGGGTGTTACTATTATTTATGGGGTGTTACTATTATTTATGGGGTGTTACTATTATTTATGGGATGTCACTATTATTTATGAGGTGTTACTGTTATTTATGGGGTGTTACTATTATTTATGGGGTGTTACTATTATTTATGGGGTGTTACTATTATTTATGAGGTGTTACTGTTATTTATGGGGTGTTACTATTATTTATGGGGTGTTACTATTATGGGATGTTACTATTATTTATGGGATGTTACTATTATTTATGAGGTGTTACTATTATTTATGGGATGTCACTATTATTTATGGGATGTCACTATTATTTATGGGGTGTTACTATTATTTATGGGTGTTACTATTATTTATGGGATGTTACTATTATTATGGGGTGTTACTATTATTTATGGGATGTCACTATTATTTATGGGATGTCACTATTATTTATGAGGTGTTACTATTATTTATGGGATGTTACTATTATTATGGGGTGTTACTATTATTTATGGGATGTCACTATTATTTATGGGGTGTTACTATTATTTATGGGGTGTTACTATTATTTATGAGGTGTTACTATTATTTATGGGGTGTTACTATTATTTATGGGATGTCACTATTATTTATGGGATGTCACTATTATTTATGGGATGTTACTATTATTTATGAGGTGTTACTATTATTTATGGGATGTTACTATTATTTATGAGGTGTTACTATTATTTATGGGATGTTACTATTATTTATGGGATGTTACTATTATTTATGAGGTGTTACTATTATTTATGGGATGTTACTATTAGTTATGGGATGTTACTATTATTTATGGGATGCTACTATTATTTATGGGGTGTTACTATTATTTATGGGATGTTACTATTATTATGGGGTGTTACTATTATTATGAGGTGTTACTATTATTTATGGGATGTTACTATTATTTATGGGGTGTTACTATTATTTATGAGGTGTTACTATTATTTATGGGGTGTTACTATTATTTATGGGGTGTTACTATTATTTATGGGGTGTTACTATTATTTATGGGGTTTTTACTATTATTTATGGGATGTTACTATTATTTATGGGTGTTACTATTATTTATGGGATGTTACTATTATTTATGGGGTGTTACTATTATTTATGGGTGTTACTATTATTTATGGGATGTTACTATTATTTATGAGGTGTTACTATTATTTATGGGATGTTACTATTATTATGAGGTGTTACTATTATTTATGGGATGTTACTATTATTTATGGGATATTACTATTATTTATGGGGTGTTACTATTATTTATGGGATGTTACTATTATTTATGGGGTGTTACTATTATTTATGGGGTGTTACTATTATTTATGGGGTGTTACTATTATTATGGGGTGTTACTATTATTTATGGGATGTTACTATTATTTATGAGGTGTTACTATTATTTATGGGATGTCACTATTATTATGAGGTGTTACTATTATTATGGGGTGTTACTATTATTTATGGGATGTTACTATTATTTATGGGGTGTTACTATTATTTATGAGGTGTTACTATTATTTATGGGATGTTACTATTATTATGGGGTGTAACTATTATTTATGGGATGTTACTATTATTTATGGGGTGTTACTATTATTTATGGGGTGTTACTATTATTTATGGGGTTTTTACTATTATTTATGGGATGTTACTATTATTTATGGGTGTTACTATTATTTATGGGATGTTACTATTATTTATGGGGTGTTACTATTATTTATGGGTGTTACTATTATTTATGGGATGTTACTATTATTTATGGGATGTTACTATTATTATGAGGTGTTACTATTATTTATGGGATGTTACTATTATTTATGGGATATTACTATTATTTATGGGGTGTTACTATTATTTATGGGATGTTACTATTATTTATGGGGTGTTACTATTATTTATGGGGTGTTACTATTATTTATGGGGTGTTACTATTATTATGGGGTGTTACTATTATTTATGGGATGTTACTATTATTTATGAGGTGTTACTATTATTTATGGGATGTCACTATTATTATGAGGTGTTACTATTATTATGGGGTGTTACTATTATTTATGGGATGTTACTATTATTTATGGGGTGTTACTATTATTTATGAGGTGTTACTATTATTTATGGGATGTTACTATTATTATGGGGTGTAACTATTATTTATGGGATGTTACTATTATTTATGGGGTGTTACTATTATTTATGGGGTGTTACTATTATTTATGGGATGTTACTATTATTTATGGGGTGTTACTATTATTTATGGGATGTTACTATTATTTATGGGGTGTTACTATTATTTATGGGGTGTTACTATTATTTATGGGATGTTACTATTATTTATGGGATGTCACTATTATTTATGGGATGTCACTATTATTTATGGGGTGTTACTATTATTTATGGGGGTTACTATTATTTATGAGGTGTCACTATTATTTATGGGATGTCACTATTATTTATGGGATGTCACTATTATTTATGGGGTGTCACTATTATTTATGGGGTGTTACTATTATTTATGGGATGTCACTATTATTTATGGGATGTCACTATTATTTATGGGGTGTCACTATTATTTATGGGTGTTACTATTATTTATGGGGTGTAACTATTATTATGGGGTATTACTATTATTATGGGGTGTTACTATTATTTATGGGGTGTTACTATTATTATGAGGTGTTACTATTATTTATGGGGTGTTACTATTATTTATGAGGTGTTACTATTATTTATGGGATGTTACTATTATTATGGGGTGTAACTATTATTTATGGGATGTTACTATTATTTATGGGGTGTTACTATTATTTATGGGGTGTTACTATTATTTATGGGGTGTTACTATTATTTATGAGGTGTTACTATTATTTATGTGGTGTTACTATTATTTATGGGGTGTTACTATTATTTATGGGGTGTTACTATTATTTATGAGGTGTTACTATTATTTATGGGATGTTACTATTATTATGGGGTGTAACTATTATTTATGGGATGTTACTATTATTTATGGGGTGTTACTATTATTTATGGGGTGTTACTATTATTTATGGGGTGTTACTATTATTTATGGGATGTTACTATTATTTATGGGGTGTTACTATTATTTATGGGATGTTACTATTATTTATGGGATGTTACTATTATTTATGGGGTGTTACTATTATTTATGGGGTGTTACTATTATTTATGGGATGTTACTATTATTTATGGGATGTCACTATTATTTATGGGATGTCACTATTATTTATGGGGTGTTACTATTATTTATGGGTGTTACTATTATTTATGAGGTGTCACTATTATTTATGTGATGTCACTATTATTTATGGGATGTCACTATTATTTATGGGGTGTCACTATTATTTATGGGGTGTTACTATTATTTATGGGATGTCACTATTATTTATGGGATGTCACTATTATTTATGGGGTGTCACTATTATTTATGGGTGTTACTATTATTTATGGGGTGTAACTATTATTATGGGGTATTACTATTATTATGGGGTGTTACTATTATTTATGGGGTGTTACTATTATTTATGGGGTGTTACTATTATTTATGAAGTGTTACTATTATTTATGGGATGTTACTATTATTATGGGGTGTAACTATTATTTATGGGATGTTACTATTATTTATGGGGTGTTACTATTATTTATGGGGTGTTACTATTATTTATGGGATGTTACTATTATTTATGGGGTGTTACTATTATTTATGGGATGTTACTATTATTTATGGGAAGTTACTATTATTTATGGGGTGTTACTATTATTTATGGGGTGTTACTATTATTTATGGGATGTTACTATTATTTATGGGATGTCACTATTATTTATGAGGTGTTACTATTATTTATGGGATGTCACTATTATTTATGGGATGTCACTATTATTTATGGGGTGTTACTATTATTTATGGGTGTTACTATTATTTATGAGGTGTCACTATTATTTATGGGATGTCACTATTATTTATGGGGTGTTACTATTATTTATGGGATGTTACTATTATTTATGGGATGTCACTATTATTTATGGGATGTCACTATTATTTATGGGGTGTTACTATTATTTATGGGTGTTACTATTATTTATGAGGTGTCACTATTATTTATGGGATGTCACTATTATTTATGGGATGTCACTATTATTTATGGGGTGTCACTATTATTTATGGGGTGTTACTATTATTTATGGGATGTCACTATTATTTATGGGATGTCACTATTATTTATGGGGTGTCACTATTATTTATGGGTGTTACTATTATTTATGGGGTGTAACTATTATTATGGGGTGTTACTATTATTTATGGGGTGTTACTATTATTATGGGGTGTTACTATTATTTATGGGGTGTTACTATTATTTATGGGGTGTTACTATTATTTATGGGGTGTTACTATTATTTATGGGGTGTTACTATTATTTATGAGGTGTTACTATTATTTATGGGATGCTACTATTATTATGGGGTGTAACTATTATTTATGGGATGTTACTATTATTTATGGGGTGTTACTATTATTTATGGGGTGTTACTATTATTTATGGGATGTTACTATTATTTATGGGGTGTTACTATTATTTATGGGATGTTACTATTATTTATGAGGTGTTACTATTATTTATGGGATGTCACTATTATTTATGGGATGTCACTATTATTTATGGGGTGTTACTATTATTTATGGGTGTTACTATTATTTATGAGGTGTCACTATTATTTATGGGATGTCACTATTATTTATGGGGTGTTACTATTATTTATGGGGTGTTACTATTATTTATGGGGTGTCACTATTATTTATGGGGTATTACTATTATTTATGGGATGTCACTATTATTTATGGGGTGTCACTATTATTTATGGGATGTTACTATTATTTATGGGATGTTACTATTATTTATGGGATGTCACTATTATTTATGGGGTGTCACTATTATTTATGGGGTATTACTATTATTTATGGGATGTCACTATTATTTATGGGATGTCACTATTATTTATGGGGTGTTACTATTATTTATGGGGTGTTACTATTATTTATGGGATGTCACTATTATTTATGGGATGTCACTATTATTTATGGGGTGTTACTATTATTTATGGGGTGTTACTATTATTTATGGGATGTTACTATTATTATGGGATGTTACTATTATTTATGAGGTGTTACTATTATTTATGAGGTGTCACTATTATTTATGGGATGTCACTATTATTTATGGGATGTCACTATTATTTATGGGGTGTCACTATTATTTATGGGATGTCACTATTATTTATGGGATGTTACTATTATTTATGAGGTGTTACTATTATTTATGGGATGTCACTATTATTTATGGGATGTCACTATTATTTATGGGGTGTCACTATTATTTATGGGATGTCACTATTATTTATGGGATGTTACTATTATTTATGGGATGTCACTATTATTTATGAGTTGTTACTATTATTTATGGGATGTTACTATTATTTATGGGATGTTACTATTATTTATGGGGTGTTACTATTATTTATGAGGTGTTACTATTATTTATGAGGTGTCACTATTATTTATGGGATGTCACTATTATTTATGGGATGTCACTATTATTTATGGGGTGTCACTATTATTTATGGGATGTCACTATTATTTATGGGGTGTCACTATTATTTATGGGGTGTCACTATTATTTATGGGATGTCACTATTATTTATGGGATGTTACTATTATTTATGGGATGTTACTATTATTTATGGGATGTTACTATTATTTATGGGGTGTTACTATTATTTATGAGGTGTCACTATTATTTATGAGGTGTCACTATTATTTATGGGATGTCACTATTATTTATGGGGTGTCACTATTATTTATGGGATGTCACTATTATTTATGGGATGTTACTATTATTTATGGGATGTTACTATTATTTATGGGATGTCACTATTATTTATGGGATGTTACTATTATTTATGGGATGTTACTATTATTTATGGGATGTCACTATTATTTATGAGGTGTTACTATTTTTTATGAGGTGTCACTATTATTTATGGGATGTCACTATTATTTATGGGATGTCACTATTATTTATGGGATGTTACTATTATTTATGAGGTGTCACTATTATTTATGGGATGTCACTATTATTTATGGGATGTTACTATTATTATGGGGTGTTACTATTATTTATGGGGTGTTACTATTATTATGGGGTGTTACTATTATTTATGGGTGTTACTATTATTTATGGGGTGTAACTATTATTATGGGGTATTACTATTATTATGGGGTGTTACTATTATTTATGGGGTGTTACTATTATTTATGGGGTGTTACTATTATTTATGAGGTGTTACTATTATTTATGGGATGTTACTATTATTATGGGGTGTAACTATTATTTATGGGATGTTACTATTATTTATGGGGTGTTACTATTATTTATGGGGTGTTACTATTATTTATGGGATGTTACTATTATTTATGGGGTGGTACTATTATTTATGGGATGTTACTATTATTTATGGGATGTTACTATTATTTATGGGATGTTACTATTATTTATGGGGTGTTACTATTATTTATGGGATGTTACTATTATTTATGGGATGTTACTATTATTTATGGGATGTTACTATTATTTATGGGGTGTTACTATTATTTATGGGGTGTTACTATTATTTATGGGATGTTACTATTATTTATGGGATGTCACTATTATTTATGAGGTGTTACTATTATTTATGGGATGTCACTATTATTTATGGGATGTCACTATTATTTATGGGGTGTTACTATTATTTATGGGTGTTACTATTATTTATGAGGTGTCACTATTATTTATGGGATGTCACTATTATTTATGGGATGTCACTATTATTTATGGGGTGTCACTATTATTTATGGGGTATTACTATTATTTATGGGATGTCACTATTATTTATGGGATGTCACTATTATTTATGGGGTGTCACTATTATTTATGGGTGTTACTATTATTTATGGGGTGTAACTATTATTATGGGGTATTACTATTATTATGGGGTGTTACTATTATTTATGGGGTGTTACTATTATTATGGGGTGTTATTATTATTTATGTGGTGTTAGTATTATTTATGGGGTGTTACTATTATTATGGGGTGTTATTATTATTTATGTGGTGTTACTATTATTTATGGGGTGTTACTATTATTTATGGGGTGTTACTATTATTATGGGGTGTTATTATTATTTATGTGGTGTTACTATTATTTATGGGGTGTTACTATTATTTATGGGGTGTCACTATTATTTATGGGGTGTCACTATTATTTATGGGATGTCACTATTATTTATGGGATGTTACTATTATTTATGGGATGTTACTATTATTTATGGGATGTTACTATTATTTATGGGGTGTTACTATTATTTATGAGGTGTCACTATTATTTATGAGGTGTCACTATTATTTATGGGATGTCACTATTATTTATGGGGTGTCACTATTATTTATGGGATGTCACTATTATTTATGGGATGTTACTATTATTTATGGGATGTTACTATTATTTATGGGATGTCACTATTATTTATGGGATGTTACTATTATTTATGGGATGTTACTATTATTTATGGGATGTCACTATTATTTATGAGGTGTTACTATTTTTTATGAGGTGTCACTATTATTTATGGGATGTCACTATTATTTATGGGATGTCACTATTATTTATGGGATGTTACTATTATTTATGAGGTGTCACTATTATTTATGGGATGTCACTATTATTTATGGGATGTTACTATTATTATGGGGTGTTACTATTATTTATGGGGTGTTACTATTATTATGGGGTGTTACTATTATTTATGGGTGTTACTATTATTTATGGGGTGTAACTATTATTATGGGGTATTACTATTATTATGGGGTGTTACTATTATTTATGGGGTGTTACTATTATTTATGGGGTGTTACTATTATTTATGAGGTGTTACTATTATTTATGGGATGTTACTATTATTATGGGGTGTAACTATTATTTATGGGATGTTACTATTATTTATGGGGTGTTACTATTATTTATGGGGTGTTACTATTATTTATGGGATGTTACTATTATTTATGGGGTGTTACTATTATTTATGGGATGTTACTATTATTTATGGGATGTTACTATTATTTATGGGATGTTACTATTATTTATGGGGTGTTACTATTATTTATGGGATGTTACTATTATTTATGGGATGTTACTATTATTTATGGGATGTTACTATTATTTATGGGGTGTTACTATTATTTATGGGGTGTTACTATTATTTATGGGATGTTACTATTATTTATGGGATGTCACTATTATTTATGAGGTGTTACTATTATTTATGGGATGTCACTATTATTTATGGGATGTCACTATTATTTATGGGGTGTTACTATTATTTATGGGTGTTACTATTATTTATGAGGTGTCACTATTATTTATGGGATGTCACTATTATTTATGGGATGTCACTATTATTTATGGGGTGTCACTATTATTTATGGGGTATTACTATTATTTATGGGATGTCACTATTATTTATGGGATGTCACTATTATTTATGGGGTGTCACTATTATTTATGGGTGTTACTATTATTTATGGGGTGTAACTATTATTATGGGGTATTACTATTATTATGGGGTGTTACTATTATTTATGGGGTGTTACTATTATTATGGGGTGTTATTATTATTTATGTGGTGTTAGTATTATTTATGGGGTGTTACTATTATTATGGGGTGTTATTATTATTTATGTGGTGTTACTATTATTTATGGGGTGTTACTATTATTTATGGGGTGTTACTATTATTATGGGGTGTTATTATTATTTATGGGGTGTTACTATTATTTATGAGGTGTTACTATTATTTATGGGATGTCACTTTTATTTATGGGATGTCACTATTATTTATGGGGTGTTACTATTATTTATGGGTGTTACTATTATTTATGGGATGTTACTTTTATTATGGGGTGTTACTATTATTTATGGGATGTCACTATTATTTATGGGATGTCACTATTATTTATGAGGTGTTACTATTATTTATGGGATGTTACTATTATTATGGGGTGTTACTATTATTTATGGGATGTCACTATTATTTATGGGGTGTTACTATTATTTATGGGGTGTTACTATTATTTATGGGGTGTTACTATTATTTATGAGGTGTTACTATTATTTATGGGGTGTTACTATTATTTATGGGGTGTTACTATTATTTATGGGTGTTACTATTATTTATGAGGTGTTACTATTATTTATGGGGTGTTACTATTATTTATGGGGTGTTACTATTATTTATGAGATGTTACTATTATTTATGGGGTGTTACTATTATTTATGGGATGTCACTATTATTTATGGGATGTCACTATTATTTATGGGGTGTTACTATTATTTATGGGTGTTACTATTATTTATGAGGTGTTACTATTATTTATGGGGTGTTACTATTATTTATGGGATGTTACTATTATGTATGTGGTGTTACTATTATTTATGGGGTGTTACTATTATTTATGAGATGTTACTATTATTTATGGGGTGTTACTATTATTTATGGGATGTTACTATTATTTATGGGATGTTACTATTATTTATGGGATGTTACTATTATTTATGGGGTGTTACTATTATTTATGGGGTGTTACTATTATTTATGGGGTGTTACTATTATTTATGGGGTGTTACTATTATTTATGGGGTGTTACTATTATTTATGGGGTGTTACTATTATTTATGGGGTGTTACTATTATTTATGGGTGTTACTATTATTTATGGGATGTTACTATTATTTATGGGATGTTACTATTATTTATGGGGTGTTACTATTATTTATGAGGTGTTACTATTATTTATGGGCGTTACTATTATTTATGGGATGTTACTATTATTTATGGGATGTTACTATTATTTATGGGGTGTTACTATTATTTATGGGATGTTACTATTATTTATGAGGTGTTACTATTATTATGGGGTGTTACTATTATTTATGGGATGTTACTATTATTTATGAGGTGTTACTATTATTTATGGGGTGTTACTATTATTTATGGGATGTTACTATTATTTATGAGGTGTTACTATTATTATGGGGTGTTACTATTATTTATGGGATGTTACTATTATTTATGGGGTGTTACTATTATTTATGGGGTGTTACTATTATTTATAGGCGTTACTATTATTTATGGGATGTTACTATTATTTATGAGATGTTACTATTATTTATGGGGTGTTACTTTTATTTATGAGGTGTTACTGTTATTTATGGGGTGTTACTATTATTTATGGGGTGTTACTTTTATTTATGAGGTGTTACTGTTATTTATGGGGTGTTACTATTATTTATGGGGTGTTACTATTATTTATGGGGTGTTACTATTATTTATGGGGTGTTACTATTATTTATGAGGTGTTACTGTTATTTATGGGGTGTTACTATTATTTATGGGGTGTTACTATTATTTATGGGGTGTTACTATTATTTATGGGGTGTTACTATTATTTATGAGGTGTTACTGTTATTTATGGGGTGTTACTATTATTTATGGGGTGTTACTATTATTTATGGGGTGTTACTATTATTTATGGGATGTTACTATTATTTATGGGGTGTTACTTTTATTTATGGGGTGTTACTATTATTTATGGGGTGTTACTATTATTTATGGGGTGTTACTATTATTTATGGGGTGTTACTATTATTTATGAGGTGTTACTGTTATTTATGGGGTGTTACTATTATTTATGGGGTGTTACTATTATGGGATGTTACTATTATTTATGGGATGTTACTATTATTTATGAGGTGTTACTATTATTTATGGGATGTCACTATTATTTATGGGATGTCACTATTATTTATGGGGTGTTACTATTATTTATGGGTGTTACTATTATTTATGGGATGTTACTATTATTATGGGGTGTTACTATTATTTATGGGATGTCACTATTATTTATGGGATGTCACTATTATTTATGAGGTGTTACTATTATTTATGGGATGTTACTATTATTTATGAGGTGTTACTATTATTTATGGGGTGTTACTATTATTTATGGGATGTTACTATTATTTATGAGGTGTTACTATTATTATGGGGTGTTACTATTATTTATGGGATGTTACTATTATTTATGGGGTGTTACTATTATTTATGGGGTGTTACTATTATTTATAGGCGTTACTATTATTTATGGGATGTTACTATTATTTATGAGATGTTACTATTATTTATGGGGTGTTACTTTTATTTATGAGGTGTTACTGTTATTTATGGGGTGTTACTATTATTTATGGGGTGTTACTTTTATTTATGAGGTGTTACTGTTATTTATGGGGTGTTACTATTATTTATGGGGTGTTACTATTATTTATGGGGTGTTACTATTATTTATGGGGTGTTACTATTATTTATGAGGTGTTACTGTTATTTATAAGGTGTTACTATTATTTATGGGGTGTTACTATTATTTATGGGGTGTTACTATTATTTATGAGGTGTTACTGTTATTTATGGGGTGTTACTATTATTTATGGGGTGTTACTATTATTTATGGGGTGTTACTATTATTTATGGGGTGTTACTATTATTTATGAGGTGTTACTGTTATTTATGGGGTGTTACTATTATTTATGGGGTGTTACTATTATTTATGGGGTGTTACTATTATTTATGGGATGTTACTATTATTTATGGGGTGTTACTTTTATTTATGGGGTGTTACTATTATTTATGGGGTGTTACTATTATTTATGGGGTGTTACTATTATTTATGGGGTGTTACTATTATTTATGAGGTGTTACTGTTATTTATGGGGTGTTACTATTATTTATGGGGTGTTACTATTATTTACGGGGTGTTACTATTATTTATGAGGTGTTACTGTTATTTATGGGGTGTTACTATTATTTATGGGGTGTTACTATTATGGGATGTTACTATTATTTATGGGATGTTACTTTTATTTATGAGGTGTTACTATTATTTATGGGATGTCACTATTATTTATGGGATGTCACTATTATTTATGGGGTGTTACTATTATTTATGGGTGTTACTATTATTTATGGGATGTTACTATTATTATGGGGTGTTACTATTATTTATGGGATGTCACTATTATTTATGGGATGTCACTATTATTTATGAGGTGTTACTATTATTTATGGGATGTTACTATTATTATGGGGTGTTACTATTATTTATGGGATGTCACTATTATTTATGGGGTGTTACTATTATTTATGGGGTGTTACTATTATGTATGGGGTGTTACTATTATTTATGGGATGTCACTATTATTTATGGGGTGTTACTATTATTTATGGGGTGTTACTATTATTTATGGGGTGTTACTATTATTTATGGGGTGTTACTATTATTTATGGGATGTCACTATTATTTATGAGGTGTTACTGTTATTTATGGGGTGTTACTATTATTTATGGGGTGTTACTATTATTTATGGGGTGTTACTATTATTTATGAGGTGTTACTGTTATTTATGGGGTGTTACTATTATTTATGGGGTGTTACTATTATGGGATGTTACTATTATTTATGGGATGTTACTATTATTTATGAGGTGTTACTATTATTTATGGGATGTCACTATTATTTATGGGATGTCACTATTATTTATGGGGTGTTACTATTATTTATGGGTGTTACTATTATTTATGGGATGTTACTATTATTATGGGGTGTTACTATTATTTATGGGATGTCACTATTATTTATGGGATGTCACTATTATTTATGAGGTGTTACTATTATTTATGGGATGTTACTATTATTATGGGGTGTTACTATTATTTATGGGATGTCACTATTATTTATGGGGTGTTACTATTATTTATGGGGTGTTACTATTATTTATGAGGTGTTACTATTATTTATGGGGTGTTACTATTATTTATGGGATGTCACTATTATTTATGGGATGTCACTATTATTTATGGGATGTTACTATTATTTATGAGGTGTTACTATTATTTATGGGATGTTACTATTATTTATGAGGTGTTACTATTATTTATGGGATGTTACTATTATTTATGGGATGTTACTATTATTTATGAGGTGTTACTATTATTTATGGGATGTTACTATTATTTATGGGATGTTACTATTATTTATGGGATGCTACTATTATTTATGGGGTGTTACTATTATTTATGGGATGTTACTATTATTATGGGGTGTTACTATTATTATGAGGTGTTACTATTATTTATGGGATGTTACTATTATTTATGGGGTGTTACTATTATTTATGAGGTGTTACTATTATTTATGGGGTGTTACTATTATTTATGGGGTGTTACTATTATTTATGGGGTTTTTACTATTATTTATGGGATGTTACTATTATTTATGGGTGTTACTATTATTTATGGGATGTTACTATTATTTATGGGGTGTTACTATTATTTATGGGTGTTACTATTATTTATGGGATGTTACTATTATTTATGAGGTGTTACTATTATTTATGGGATGTTACTATTATTATGAGGTGTTACTATTATTTATGGGATGTTACTATTATTTATGGGATATTACTATTATTTATGGGGTGTTACTATTATTTATGGGATGTTACTATTATTTATGGGGTGTTACTATTATTTATGGGGTGTTACTATTATTTATGGGGTGTTACTATTATTATGGGGTGTTACTATTATTTATGGGATGTTACTATTATTTATGAGGTGTTACTATTATTTATGGGATGTCACTATTATTATGAGGTGTTACTATTATTATGGGGTGTTACTATTATTTATGGGATGTTACTATTATTTATGGGGTGTTACTATTATTTATGAGGTGTTACTATTATTTATGGGATGTTACTATTATTATGGGGTGTAACTATTATTTATGGGATGTTACTATTATTTATGGGGTGTTACTATTATTTATGGGGTGTTACTATTATTTATGGGGTTTTTACTATTATTTATGGGATGTTACTATTATTTATGGGTGTTACTATTATTTATGGGATGTTACTATTATTTATGGGGTGTTACTATTATTTATGGGTGTTACTATTATTTATGGGATGTTACTATTATTTATGGGATGTTACTATTATTATGAGGTGTTACTATTATTTATGGGATGTTACTATTATTTATGGGATATTACTATTATTTATGGGGTGTTACTATTATTTATGGGATGTTACTATTATTTATGGGGTGTTACTATTATTTATGGGGTGTTACTATTATTTATGGGGTGTTACTATTATTATGGGGTGTTACTATTATTTATGGGATGTTACTATTATTTATGAGGTGTTACTATTATTTATGGGATGTCACTATTATTATGAGGTGTTACTATTATTATGGGGTGTTACTATTATTTATGGGATGTTACTATTATTTATGGGGTGTTACTATTATTTATGAGGTGTTACTATTATTTATGGGATGTTACTATTATTATGGGGTGTAACTATTATTTATGGGATGTTACTATTATTTATGGGGTGTTACTATTATTTATGGGGTGTTACTATTATTTATGGGATGTTACTATTATTTATGGGGTGTTACTATTATTTATGGGATGTTACTATTATTTATGGGGTGTTACTATTATTTATGGGGTGTTACTATTATTTATGGGATGTTACTATTATTTATGGGATGTCACTATTATTTATGGGATGTCACTATTATTTATGGGGTGTTACTATTATTTATGGGGGTTACTATTATTTATGAGGTGTCACTATTATTTATGGGATGTCACTATTATTTATGGGATGTCACTATTATTTATGGGGTGTCACTATTATTTATGGGGTGTTACTATTATTTATGGGATGTCACTATTATTTATGGGATGTCACTATTATTTATGGGGTGTCACTATTATTTATGGGTGTTACTATTATTTATGGGGTGTAACTATTATTATGGGGTATTACTATTATTATGGGGTGTTACTATTATTTATGGGGTGTTACTATTATTATGAGGTGTTACTATTATTTATGGGGTGTTACTATTATTTATGAGGTGTTACTATTATTTATGGGATGTTACTATTATTATGGGGTGTAACTATTATTTATGGGATGTTACTATTATTTATGGGGTGTTACTATTATTTATGGGGTGTTACTATTATTTATGGGGTGTTACTATTATTTATGAGGTGTTACTATTATTTATGTGGTGTTACTATTATTTATGGGGTGTTACTATTATTTATGGGGTGTTACTATTATTTATGAGGTGTTACTATTATTTATGGGATGTTACTATTATTATGGGGTGTAACTATTATTTATGGGATGTTACTATTATTTATGGGGTGTTACTATTATTTATGGGGTGTTACTATTATTTATGGGGTGTTACTATTATTTATGGGATGTTACTATTATTTATGGGGTGTTACTATTATTTATGGGATGTTACTATTATTTATGGGATGTTACTATTATTTATGGGGTGTTACTATTATTTATGGGGTGTTACTATTATTTATGGGATGTTACTATTATTTATGGGATGTCACTATTATTTATGGGATGTCACTATTATTTATGGGGTGTTACTATTATTTATGGGTGTTACTATTATTTATGAGGTGTCACTATTATTTATGTGATGTCACTATTATTTATGGGATGTCACTATTATTTATGGGGTGTCACTATTATTTATGGGGTGTTACTATTATTTATGGGATGTCACTATTATTTATGGGATGTCACTATTATTTATGGGGTGTCACTATTATTTATGGGTGTTACTATTATTTATGGGGTGTAACTATTATTATGGGGTATTACTATTATTATGGGGTGTTACTATTATTTATGGGGTGTTACTATTATTTATGGGGTGTTACTATTATTTATGAAGTGTTACTATTATTTATGGGATGTTACTATTATTATGGGGTGTAACTATTATTTATGGGATGTTACTATTATTTATGGGGTGTTACTATTATTTATGGGGTGTTACTATTATTTATGGGATGTTACTATTATTTATGGGGTGTTACTATTATTTATGGGATGTTACTATTATTTATGGGAAGTTACTATTATTTATGGGGTGTTACTATTATTTATGGGGTGTTACTATTATTTATGGGATGTTACTATTATTTATGGGATGTCACTATTATTTATGAGGTGTTACTATTATTTATGGGATGTCACTATTATTTATGGGATGTCACTATTATTTATGGGGTGTTACTATTATTTATGGGTGTTACTATTATTTATGAGGTGTCACTATTATTTATGGGATGTCACTATTATTTATGGGGTGTTACTATTATTTATGGGATGTTACTATTATTTATGGGATGTCACTATTATTTATGGGATGTCACTATTATTTATGGGGTGTTACTATTATTTATGGGTGTTACTATTATTTATGAGGTGTCACTATTATTTATGGGATGTCACTATTATTTATGGGATGTCACTATTATTTATGGGGTGTCACTATTATTTATGGGGTGTTACTATTATTTATGGGATGTCACTATTATTTATGGGATGTCACTATTATTTATGGGGTGTCACTATTATTTATGGGTGTTACTATTATTTATGGGGTGTAACTATTATTATGGGGTATTACTATTATTATGGGGTGTTACTATTATTTATGGGGTGTTACTATTATTTATGGGGTGTTACTATTATTTATGAGGTGTTACTATTATTTATGGGATGCTACTATTATTATGGGGTGTAACTATTATTTATGGGATGTTACTATTATTTATGGGGTGTTACTATTATTTATGGGGTGTTACTATTATTTATGGGATGTTACTATTATTTATGGGGTGTTACTATTATTTATGGGATGTTACTATTATTTATGAGGTGTTACTATTATTTATGGGATGTCACTATTATTTATGGGATGTCACTATTATTTATGGTGTGTTACTATTATTTATGGGTGTTACTATTATTTATGAGGTGTCACTATTATTTATGGGATGTCACTATTATTTATGGGGTGTTACTATTATTTATGGGGTGTTACTATTATTTATGGGGTGTCACTATTATTTATGGGGTATTACTATTATTTATGGGATGTCACTATTATTTATGGGGTGTCACTATTATTTATGGGATGTTACTATTATTTATGGGATGTTACTATTATTTATGGGATGTCACTATTATTTATGGGGTGTCACTATTATTTATGGGGTATTACTATTATTTATGGGATGTCACTATTATTTATGGGATGTCACTATTATTTATGGGGTGTTACTATTATTTATGGGGTGTTACTATTATTTATGGGATGTCACTATTATTTATGGGATGTCACTATTATTTATGGGGTGTTACTATTATTTATGGGGTGTTACTATTATTTATGGGATGTTACTATTATTATGGGATGTTACTATTATTTATGAGGTGTTACTATTATTTATGAGGTGTCACTATTATTTATGGGATGTCACTATTATTTATGGGATGTCACTATTATTTATGGGGTGTCACTATTATTTATGGGATGTCACTATTATTTATGGGATGTTACTATTATTTATGAGGTGTTACTATTATTTATGGGATGTCACTATTATTTATGGGATGTCACTATTATTTATGGGGTGTCACTATTATTTATGGGATGTCACTATTATTTATGGGATGTTACTATTATTTATGGGATGTCACTATTATTTATGAGTTGTTACTATTATTTATGGGATGTTACTATTATTTATGGGATGTTACTATTATTTATGGGGTGTTACTATTATTTATGAGGTGTTACTATTATTTATGAGGTGTCACTATTATTTATGGGATGTCACTATTATTTATGGGATGTCACTATTATTTATGGGGTGTCACTATTATTTATGGGATGTCACTATTATTTATGGGGTGTCACTATTATTTATGGGGTGTCACTATTATTTATGGGATGTCACTATTATTTATGGGATGTTACTATTATTTATGGGATGTTACTATTATTTATGGGATGTTACTATTATTTATGGGGTGTTACTATTATTTATGAGGTGTCACTATTATTTATGAGGTGTCACTATTATTTATGGGATGTCACTATTATTTATGGGGTGTCACTATTATTTATGGGATGTCACTATTATTTATGGGATGTTACTATTATTTATGGGATGTTACTATTATTTATGGGATGTCACTATTATTTATGGGATGTTACTATTATTTATGGGATGTTACTATTATTTATGGGATGTCACTATTATTTATGAGGTGTTACTATTTTTTATGAGGTGTCAC
Source organism: Engystomops pustulosus (assembly GCF_040894005.1). NCBI lineage: Eukaryota > Metazoa > Chordata > Amphibia > Anura > Leptodactylidae > Engystomops > Engystomops pustulosus. The sequence continues at coordinate 656,262 of NW_027284966.1, forward strand.
TATTATTTATGGGATGTCACTATTATTTATGGGATGTCACTATTATTTATGGGATGTTACTATTATTTATGAGGTGTCACTATTATTTATGGGATGTCACTATTATTTATGGGATGTTACTATTATTATGGGGTGTTACTATTATTTATGGGGTGTTACTATTATTATGGGGTGTTACTATTATTTATGGGTGTTACTATTATTTATGGGGTGTAACTATTATTATGGGGTATTACTATTATTATGGGGTGTTACTATTATTTATGGGGTGTTACTATTATTTATGGGGTGTTACTATTATTTATGAGGTGTTACTATTATTTATGGGATGTTACTATTATTATGGGGTGTAACTATTATTTATGGGATGTTACTATTATTTATGGGGTGTTACTATTATTTATGGGGTGTTACTATTATTTATGGGATGTTACTATTATTTATGGGGTGTTACTATTATTTATGGGATGTTACTATTATTTATGGGATGTTACTATTATTTATGGGATGTTACTATTATTTATGGGGTGTTACTATTATTTATGGGATGTTACTATTATTTATGGGATGTTACTATTATTTATGGGATGTTACTATTATTTATGGGGTGTTACTATTATTTATGGGGTGTTACTATTATTTATGGGATGTTACTATTATTTATGGGATGTCACTATTATTTATGAGGTGTTACTATTATTTATGGGATGTCACTATTATTTATGGGATGTCACTATTATTTATGGGGTGTTACTATTATTTATGGGTGTTACTATTATTTATGAGGTGTCACTATTATTTATGGGATGTCACTATTATTTATGGGATGTCACTATTATTTATGGGGTGTCACTATTATTTATGGGGTATTACTATTATTTATGGGATGTCACTATTATTTATGGGATGTCACTATTATTTATGGGGTGTCACTATTATTTATGGGTGTTACTATTATTTATGGGGTGTAACTATTATTATGGGGTATTACTATTATTATGGGGTGTTACTATTATTTATGGGGTGTTACTATTATTATGGGGTGTTATTATTATTTATGTGGTGTTAGTATTATTTATGGGGTGTTACTATTATTATGGGGTGTTATTATTATTTATGTGGTGTTACTATTATTTATGGGGTGTTACTATTATTTATGGGGTGTTACTATTATTATGGGGTGTTATTATTATTTATGGGGTGTTACTATTATTTATGAGGTGTTACTATTATTTATGGGATGTCACTTTTATTTATGGGATGTCACTATTATTTATGGGGTGTTACTATTATTTATGGGTGTTACTATTATTTATGGGATGTTACTTTTATTATGGGGTGTTACTATTATTTATGGGATGTCACTATTATTTATGGGATGTCACTATTATTTATGAGGTGTTACTATTATTTATGGGATGTTACTATTATTATGGGGTGTTACTATTATTTATGGGATGTCACTATTATTTATGGGGTGTTACTATTATTTATGGGGTGTTACTATTATTTATGGGGTGTTACTATTATTTATGAGGTGTTACTATTATTTATGGGGTGTTACTATTATTTATGGGGTGTTACTATTATTTATGGGTGTTACTATTATTTATGAGGTGTTACTATTATTTATGGGGTGTTACTATTATTTATGGGGTGTTACTATTATTTATGAGATGTTACTATTATTTATGGGGTGTTACTATTATTTATGGGATGTCACTATTATTTATGGGATGTCACTATTATTTATGGGGTGTTACTATTATTTATGGGTGTTACTATTATTTATGAGGTGTTACTATTATTTATGGGGTGTTACTATTATTTATGGGATGTTACTATTATGTATGTGGTGTTACTATTATTTATGGGGTGTTACTATTATTTATGAGATGTTACTATTATTTATGGGGTGTTACTATTATTTATGGGATGTTACTATTATTTATGGGGTGTTACAATTATTTATGGGGTGTTACTATTATTTATGGGGTGTTACTATTATTATGGGGTGTTACTATTATTTATGGGATGTTACTATTATTTATGAGGTGTTACTATTATTTATGGGATGTTATTATTATTATGAGGTGTTACTATTATTATGGGGTGTTACTATTATTTATGGGATGTTACTATTATTTATGTGGTGTTACTATTATTTATGGGGTGGTACTATTATTTATGAGGTGTTACTATTATTTATGGGGTGATACTATTATTTATGGGATGTTACTATTATTTATGGGTGTTACTATTATTTATGGGGTGGTACTATTATTTATGAGGTGTTACTATTATTTATGGGGTGATACTATTATTTATGGGTGTTACTATTATTTATGGGTGTTACTATTATTTATGGGGTGGTACTATTATTTATGAGGTGTTACTATTATTTATGGGATGTTACTATTATTTATGTGGTGTTACTATTATTTATGAGGTGTTACTATTATTTATGGGGTGTTACTATTATTTATGGGATGTTACTATTATTTATGGGGTGTTACTATTATTTATGGGGTGTTACTATTATTTATGGGGTGTTACTATTATTTATGGGGTGTTACTATTATTTATGAGGTGTTACTATTATTTATGGGATGTTACTATTATTATGGGGTGTAACTATTATTTATGGGATGTTACTATTATTTATGTGGTGTTACTATTATTTATGTGGTGTTACTATTATTTATGAGGTGTTACTATTATTTATGTGGTGTTACTATTATTTATGAGGTGTTACTATTATTTATGGGATGTCACTATTATTTATGGGATGTCACTATTATTTATGGGGTGTTACTATTATTTATGGGTGTTACTATTATTTATGAGGTGTCACTATTATTTATGGGATGTCACTATTATTTATGAGGTGTTACTATTATTTATGGGATGTTACTATTATTATGGGGTATTACTATTATTATGGGGTGTTACTATTATTTATGGGGTGTTACTATTATTTATGGGGTGTTACTATTATTTATGAGGTGTTACTATTATTTATGGGATGTTACTATTATTATGGGGTGTAACTATTATTTATGGGATGTTACTATTATTTATGGGGTATTACTATTATTTATGGGATGTCACTATTATTTATGGGATGTCACTATTATTTATGGGGTGTTACTATTATTTATGGGTGTTACTATTATTTATGAGGTGTCACTATTATTTATGGGATGTCACTATTATTTATGGGATGTCACTATTATTTATGGGGTGTCACTATTATTTATGGGGTATTACTATTATTTATGGGATGTCACTATTATTTATGGGAGGTCACTATTATTTATGGGGTGTCACTATTATTTATGGGTGTTACTATTATTTATGGGGTGTAACTATTATTATGGGGTATTACTATTATTATGGGGTGTTACTATTATTTATGGGGTGTTACTATTATTATGGGGTGTTATTATTATTTATGTGGTGTTACTATTATTTATGGGGTGTTACTATTATTATGGGATGTTACTATTATTTATGAGGTGTTACTATTATTTATGTGGTGTTACTATTATTTATGGGGTGTTACTATTATTTATGGGATGTTACTATTATTTATGAGGTGTTACTATTATTTATGGGGTGTTACTATTATTTATGGGGTGTCACTATTATTTATGGGATGTCACTATTATTTATGGGGTGTCACTATTATTTATGGGTGTTACTATTATTTATGGGGTGTAACTATTATTATGGGGTATTACTATTATTATGGGGTGTTACTATTATTTATGGGGTGTTACTATTATTATGGGGTGTTATTATTATTTATGAGGTGTTACTATTATTTATGAGGTGTCACTATTATTTATGGGATGTCACTATTATTTATGGGATGTCACTATTATTTATGGGATGTTACTATTATTTATGGGGTGTTACTATTATTTATGAGGTGTTACTATTATTTATGAGGTGTCACTATTATTTATGGGATGTCACTATTATTTATGGGATGTCACTATTATTTATGGGGTGTCACTATTATTTATGGGATGTTACTATTATTTATGGGGTGTTACTATTATTTATGGGATGTTACTATTATTTATGGGGTGTTACTATTATTTATGGGATGTTACTATTATTTATGGGATGTCACTATTATTTATGGGGTGTTACTATTATTTATGGGGTGTTACTATTATTTATGGGGTGTTACTATTATTATGGGGTGTTACTATTATTTATGGGGTGTTACTATTATTTATGGGATGTTACTATTATTTATGAGGTGTTACTATTATTTATGGGATGTTACTATTATTTATGGGGTGTTACTATTATTTATGGGATGTTACTATTATTTATGGGGTGTTACTATTATTTATGGGATGTTACTATTATTATGGGGTGTTACTATTATTTATGGGGTGTTACTATTATTTATGGGATGTTACTATTATTTATGAGGTGTTACTATTATTTATGGGATGTTACTATTATTTATGGGGTGTTACTATTATTTATGGGATGTTACTATTATTTATGGGGTGTCACTATTATTTATTGGGTGTTACTATTATTAATGGGTGTTACTATTATTTATGAGGTGTTACTATTATTTATGGGGTGTTACTATTATTTATGGGATGTTACTATTATTTATGGGGTGTCACTATTATTTATTGGGTGTTACTATTATTAATGGGTGTTACTATTATTTATGGGGTGTTACTATTATTTATGGGGTGTTACTATTATTTATGGGATGTTACTATTATTTATGGGGTGTTACTATTATTTATGGGATGTTACTATTATTATGGGGTGTTACTATTATTTATGGGGTGTTACTATTATTTATGGGATGTTACTATTATTTATGGGGTGTTACTTTTATTTATGGGGTGTTACTATTATTTATGGGGTGTTACTATTATTTATGGGGTGTTACTATTATTTATGGGGTGTTACTATTATTTATGAGGTGTTACTGTTATTTATGGGGTGTTACTATTATTTATGGGGTGTTACTATTATTTATGGGGTGTTACTATTATTTATGAGGTGTTACTGTTATTTATGGGGTGTTACTATTATTTATGGGGTGTTACTATTATGGGATGTTACTATTATTTATGGGATGTTACTTTTATTTATGAGGTGTTACTATTATTTATGGGATGTCACTATTATTTATGGGATGTCACTATTATTTATGGGGTGTTACTATTATTTATGGGATGTTACTATTATTATGGGGTGTTACTATTATTTATGGGATGTCACTATTATTTATGGGATGTCACTATTATTTATGAGGTGTTACTATTATTTATGGGATGTTACTATTATTATGGGGTGTTACTATTATTTATGGGATGTCACTATTATTTATGGGGTGTTACTATTATTTATGGGGTGTTACTATTATGTATGGGGTGTTACTATTATTTATGGGATGTCACTATTATTTATGGGGTGTTACTATTATTTATGGGGTGTTACTATTATTTATGGGGTGTTACTATTATTTATGGGGTGTTACTATTATTTATGGGATGTCACTATTATTTATGAGGTGTTACTGTTATTTATGGGGTGTTACTATTATTTATGGGGTGTTACTATTATTTATGGGGTGTTACTATTATTTATGAGGTGTTACTGTTATTTATGGGGTGTTACTATTATTTATGGGGTGTTACTATTATGGGATGTTACTATTATTTATGGGATGTTACTATTATTTATGAGGTGTTACTATTATTTATGGGATGTCACTATTATTTATGGGATGTCACTATTATTTATGGGGTGTTACTATTATTTATGGGTGTTACTATTATTTATGGGATGTTACTATTATTATGGGGTGTTACTATTATTTATGGGATGTCACTATTATTTATGGGATGTCACTATTATTTATGGGTGTTACTATTATTTATGGGATGTTACTATTATTATGGGGTGTTACTATTATTTATGGGATGTCACTATTATTTATGGGATGTCACTATTATTTATGAGGTGTTACTATTATTTATGGGATGTTACTATTATTATGGGGTGTTACTATTATTTATGGGATGTCACTATTATTTATGGGGTGTTACTATTATTTATGGGGTGTTACTATTATTTATGAGGTGTTACTATTATTTATGGGGTGTTACTATTATTTATGGGATGTCACTATTATTTATGGGATGTCACTATTATTTATGGGATGTTACTATTATTTATGAGGTGTTACTATTATTTATGGGATGTTACTATTATTTATGAGGTGTTACTATTATTTATGGGATGTTACTATTATTTATGGGATGTTACTATTATTTATGAGGTGTTACTATTATTTATGGGATGTTACTATTATTTATGGGATGTTACTATTATTTATGGGATGCTACTATTATTTATGGGGTGTTACTATTATTTATGGGATGTTACTATTATTATGGGGTGTTACTATTATTATGAGGTGTTACTATTATTTATGGGATGTTACTATTATTTATGGGGTGTTACTATTATTTATGAGGTGTTACTATTATTTATGGGGTGTTACTATTATTTATGGGGTGTTACTATTATTTATGGGGTTTTTACTATTATTTATGGGATGTTACTATTATTTATGGGTGTTACTATTATTTATGGGATGTTACTATTATTTATGGGGTGTTACTATTATTTATGGGTGTTACTATTATTTATGGGATGTTACTATTATTTATGAGGTGTTACTATTATTTATGGGATGTTACTATTATTATGAGGTGTTACTATTATTTATGGGATGTTACTATTATTTATGGGATATTACTATTATTTATGGGGTGTTACTATTATTTATGGGATGTTACTATTATTTATGGGGTGTTACTATTATTTATGGGGTGTTACTATTATTTATGGGGTGTTACTATTATTATGGGGTGTTACTATTATTTATGGGATGTTACTATTATTTATGAGGTGTTACTATTATTTATGGGATGTCACTATTATTATGAGGTGTTACTATTATTATGGGGTGTTACTATTATTTATGGGATGTTACTATTATTTATGGGGTGTTACTATTATTTATGAGGTGTTACTATTATTTATGGGATGTTACTATTATTATGGGGTGTAACTATTATTTATGGGATGTTACTATTATTTATGGGGTGTTACTATTATTTATGGGGTGTTACTATTATTTATGGGGTTTTTACTATTATTTATGGGATGTTACTATTATTTATGGGTGTTACTATTATTTATGGGATGTTACTATTATTTATGGGGTGTTACTATTATTTATGGGTGTTACTATTATTTATGGGATGTTACTATTATTTATGGGATGTTACTATTATTATGAGGTGTTACTATTATTTATGGGATGTTACTATTATTTATGGGATATTACTATTATTTATGGGGTGTTACTATTATTTATGGGATGTTACTATTATTTATGGGGTGTTACTATTATTTATGGGGTGTTACTATTATTTATGGGGTGTTACTATTATTATGGGGTGTTACTATTATTTATGGGATGTTACTATTATTTATGAGGTGTTACTATTATTTATGGGATGTCACTATTATTATGAGGTGTTACTATTATTATGGGGTGTTACTATTATTTATGGGATGTTACTATTATTTATGGGGTGTTACTATTATTTATGAGGTGTTACTATTATTTATGGGATGTTACTATTATTATGGGGTGTAACTATTATTTATGGGATGTTACTATTATTTATGGGGTGTTACTATTATTTATGGGGTGTTACTATTATTTATGGGATGTTACTATTATTTATGGGGTGTTACTATTATTTATGGGATGTTACTATTATTTATGGGGTGTTACTATTATTTATGGGGTGTTACTATTATTTATGGGATGTTACTATTATTTATGGGATGTCACTATTATTTATGGGATGTCACTATTATTTATGGGGTGTTACTATTATTTATGGGGGTTACTATTATTTATGAGGTGTCACTATTATTTATGGGATGTCACTATTATTTATGGGATGTCACTATTATTTATGGGGTGTCACTATTATTTATGGGGTGTTACTATTATTTATGGGATGTCACTATTATTTATGGGATGTCACTATTATTTATGGGGTGTCACTATTATTTATGGGTGTTACTATTATTTATGGGGTGTAACTATTATTATGGGGTATTACTATTATTATGGGGTGTTACTATTATTTATGGGGTGTTACTATTATTATGAGGTGTTACTATTATTTATGGGGTGTTACTATTATTTATGAGGTGTTACTATTATTTATGGGATGTTACTATTATTATGGGGTGTAACTATTATTTATGGGATGTTACTATTATTTATGGGGTGTTACTATTATTTATGGGGTGTTACTATTATTTATGGGGTGTTACTATTATTTATGAGGTGTTACTATTATTTATGTGGTGTTACTATTATTTATGGGGTGTTACTATTATTTATGGGGTGTTACTATTATTTATGAGGTGTTACTATTATTTATGGGATGTTACTATTATTATGGGGTGTAACTATTATTTATGGGATGTTACTATTATTTATGGGGTGTTACTATTATTTATGGGGTGTTACTATTATTTATGGGATGTTACTATTATTTATGGGGTGTTACTATTATTTATGGGATGTTACTATTATTTATGGGATGTTACTATTATTTATGGGGTGTTACTATTATTTATGGGGTGTTACTATTATTTATGGGATGTTACTATTATTTATGGGATGTCACTATTATTTATGGGATGTCACTATTATTTATGGGGTGTTACTATTATTTATGGGTGTTACTATTATTTATGAGGTGTCACTATTATTTATGTGATGTCACTATTATTTATGGGATGTCACTATTATTTATGGGGTGTCACTATTATTTATGGGGTGTTACTATTATTTATGGGATGTCACTATTATTTATGGGATGTCACTATTATTTATGGGGTGTCACTATTATTTATGGGTGTTACTATTATTTATGGGGTGTAACTATTATTATGGGGTATTACTATTATTATGGGGTGTTACTATTATTTATGGGGTGTTACTATTATTTATGGGGTGTTACTATTATTTATGAAGTGTTACTATTATTTATGGGATGTTACTATTATTATGGGGTGTAACTATTATTTATGGGATGTTACTATTATTTATGGGGTGTTACTATTATTTATGGGGTGTTACTATTATTTATGGGATGTTACTATTATTTATGGGGTGTTACTATTATTTATGGGATGTTACTATTATTTATGGGAAGTTACTATTATTTATGGGGTGTTACTATTATTTATGGGGTGTTACTATTATTTATGGGATGTTACTATTATTTATGGGATGTCACTATTATTTATGAGGTGTTACTATTATTTATGGGATGTCACTATTATTTATGGGATGTCACTATTATTTATGGGGTGTTACTATTATTTATGGGTGTTACTATTATTTATGAGGTGTCACTATTATTTATGGGATGTCACTATTATTTATGGGGTGTTACTATTATTTATGGGATGTTACTATTATTTATGGGATGTCACTATTATTTATGGGATGTCACTATTATTTATGGGGTGTTACTATTATTTATGGGTGTTACTATTATTTATGAGGTGTCACTATTATTTATGGGATGTCACTATTATTTATGGGATGTCACTATTATTTATGGGGTGTCACTATTATTTATGGGGTGTTACTATTATTTATGGGATGTCACTATTATTTATGGGATGTCACTATTATTTATGGGGTGTCACTATTATTTATGGGTGTTACTATTATTTATGGGGTGTAACTATTATTATGGGGTATTACTATTATTATGGGGTGTTACTATTATTTATGGGGTGTTACTATTATTTATGGGGTGTTACTATTATTTATGAGGTGTTACTATTATTTATGGGATGCTACTATTATTATGGGGTGTAACTATTATTTATGGGATGTTACTATTATTTATGGGGTGTTACTATTATTTATGGGGTGTTACTATTATTTATGGGATGTTACTATTATTTATGGGGTGTTACTATTATTTATGGGATGTTACTATTATTTATGAGGTGTTACTATTATTTATGGGATGTCACTATTATTTATGGGATGTCACTATTATTTATGGGGTGTTACTATTATTTATGGGTGTTACTATTATTTATGAGGTGTCACTATTATTTATGGGATGTCACTATTATTTATGGGGTGTTACTATTATTTATGGGGTGTTACTATTATTTATGGGGTGTCACTATTATTTATGGGGTATTACTATTATTTATGGGATGTCACTATTATTTATGGGGTGTCACTATTATTTATGGGATGTTACTATTATTTATGGGATGTTACTATTATTTATGGGATGTCACTATTATTTATGGGGTGTCACTATTATTTATGGGGTATTACTATTATTTATGGGATGTCACTATTATTTATGGGATGTCACTATTATTTATGGGGTGTTACTATTATTTATGGGGTGTTACTATTATTTATGGGATGTCACTATTATTTATGGGATGTCACTATTATTTATGGGGTGTTACTATTATTTATGGGGTGTTACTATTATTTATGGGATGTTACTATTATTATGGGATGTTACTATTATTTATGAGGTGTTACTATTATTTATGAGGTGTCACTATTATTTATGGGATGTCACTATTATTTATGGGATGTCACTATTATTTATGGGGTGTCACTATTATTTATGGGATGTCACTATTATTTATGGGATGTTACTATTATTTATGAGGTGTTACTATTATTTATGGGATGTCACTATTATTTATGGGATGTCACTATTATTTATGGGGTGTCACTATTATTTATGGGATGTCACTATTATTTATGGGATGTTACTATTATTTATGGGATGTCACTATTATTTATGAGTTGTTACTATTATTTATGGGATGTTACTATTATTTATGGGATGTTACTATTATTTATGGGGTGTTACTATTATTTATGAGGTGTTACTATTATTTATGAGGTGTCACTATTATTTATGGGATGTCACTATTATTTATGGGATGTCACTATTATTTATGGGGTGTCACTATTATTTATGGGATGTCACTATTATTTATGGGGTGTCACTATTATTTATGGGGTGTCACTATTATTTATGGGATGTCACTATTATTTATGGGATGTTACTATTATTTATGGGATGTTACTATTATTTATGGGATGTTACTATTATTTATGGGGTGTTACTATTATTTATGAGGTGTCACTATTATTTATGAGGTGTCACTATTATTTATGGGATGTCACTATTATTTATGGGGTGTCACTATTATTTATGGGATGTCACTATTATTTATGGGATGTTACTATTATTTATGGGATGTTACTATTATTTATGGGATGTCACTATTATTTATGGGATGTTACTATTATTTATGGGATGTTACTATTATTTATGGGATGTCACTATTATTTATGAGGTGTTACTATTTTTTATGAGGTGTCACTATTATTTATGGGATGTCACTATTATTTATGGGATGTCACTATTATTTATGGGATGTTACTATTATTTATGAGGTGTCACTATTATTTATGGGATGTCACTATTATTTATGGGATGTTACTATTATTATGGGGTGTTACTATTATTTATGGGGTGTTACTATTATTATGGGGTGTTACTATTATTTATGGGTGTTACTATTATTTATGGGGTGTAACTATTATTATGGGGTATTACTATTATTATGGGGTGTTACTATTATTTATGGGGTGTTACTATTATTTATGGGGTGTTACTATTATTTATGAGGTGTTACTATTATTTATGGGATGTTACTATTATTATGGGGTGTAACTATTATTTATGGGATGTTACTATTATTTATGGGGTGTTACTATTATTTATGGGGTGTTACTATTATTTATGGGATGTTACTATTATTTATGGGGTGTTACTATTATTTATGGGATGTTACTATTATTTATGGGATGTTACTATTATTTATGGGATGTTACTATTATTTATGGGGTGTTACTATTATTTATGGGATGTTACTATTATTTATGGGATGTTACTATTATTTATGGGATGTTACTATTATTTATGGGGTGTTACTATTATTTATGGGGTGTTACTATTATTTATGGGATGTTACTATTATTTATGGGATGTCACTATTATTTATGAGGTGTTACTATTATTTATGGGATGTCACTATTATTTATGGGATGTCACTATTATTTATGGGGTGTTACTATTATTTATGGGTGTTACTATTATTTATGAGGTGTCACTATTATTTATGGGATGTCACTATTATTTATGGGATGTCACTATTATTTATGGGGTGTCACTATTATTTATGGGGTATTACTATTATTTATGGGATGTCACTATTATTTATGGGATGTCACTATTATTTATGGGGTGTCACTATTATTTATGGGTGTTACTATTATTTATGGGGTGTAACTATTATTATGGGGTATTACTATTATTATGGGGTGTTACTATTATTTATGGGGTGTTACTATTATTATGGGGTGTTATTATTATTTATGTGGTGTTAGTATTATTTATGGGGTGTTACTATTATTATGGGGTGTTATTATTATTTATGTGGTGTTACTATTATTTATGGGGTGTTACTATTATTTATGGGGTGTTACTATTATTATGGGGTGTTATTATTATTTATGGGGTGTTACTATTATTTATGAGGTGTTACTATTATTTATGGGATGTCACTTTTATTTATGGGATGTCACTATTATTTATGGGGTGTTACTATTATTTATGGGTGTTACTATTATTTATGGGATGTTACTTTTATTATGGGGTGTTACTATTATTTATGGGATGTCACTATTATTTATGGGATGTCACTATTATTTATGAGGTGTTACTATTATTTATGGGATGTTACTATTATTATGGGGTGTTACTATTATTTATGGGATGTCACTATTATTTATGGGGTGTTACTATTATTTATGGGGTGTTACTATTATTTATGGGGTGTTACTATTATTTATGAGGTGTTACTATTATTTATGGGGTGTTACTATTATTTATGGGGTGTTACTATTATTTATGGGTGTTACTATTATTTATGAGGTGTTACTATTATTTATGGGGTGTTACTATTATTTATGGGGTGTTACTATTATTTATGAGATGTTACTATTATTTATGGGGTGTTACTATTATTTATGGGATGTCACTATTATTTATGGGATGTCACTATTATTTATGGGGTGTTACTATTATTTATGGGTGTTACTATTATTTATGAGGTGTTACTATTATTTATGGGGTGTTACTATTATTTATGGGATGTTACTATTATGTATGTGGTGTTACTATTATTTATGGGGTGTTACTATTATTTATGAGATGTTACTATTATTTATGGGGTGTTACTATTATTTATGGGATGTTACTATTATTTATGGGGTGTTACAATTATTTATGGGGTGTTACTATTATTTATGGGGTGTTACTATTATTATGGGGTGTTACTATTATTTATGGGATGTTACTATTATTTATGAGGTGTTACTATTATTTATGGGATGTTATTATTATTATGAGGTGTTACTATTATTATGGGGTGTTACTATTATTTATGGGATGTTACTATTATTTATGTGGTGTTACTATTATTTATGGGGTGGTACTATTATTTATGAGGTGTTACTATTATTTATGGGGTGATACTATTATTTATGGGATGTTACTATTATTTATGGGTGTTACTATTATTTATGGGGTGGTACTATTATTTATGAGGTGTTACTATTATTTATGGGGTGATACTATTATTTATGGGTGTTACTATTATTTATGGGTGTTACTATTATTTATGGGGTGGTACTATTATTTATGAGGTGTTACTATTATTTATGGGATGTTACTATTATTTATGTGGTGTTACTATTATTTATGAGGTGTTACTATTATTTATGGGGTGTTACTATTATTTATGGGATGTTACTATTATTTATGGGGTGTTACTATTATTTATGGGGTGTTACTATTATTTATGGGGTGTTACTATTATTTATGGGGTGTTACTATTATTTATGAGGTGTTACTATTATTTATGGGATGTTACTATTATTATGGGGTGTAACTATTATTTATGGGATGTTACTATTATTTATGTGGTGTTACTATTATTTATGTGGTGTTACTATTATTTATGAGGTGTTACTATTATTTATGTGGTGTTACTATTATTTATGAGGTGTTACTATTATTTATGGGATGTCACTATTATTTATGGGATGTCACTATTATTTATGGGGTGTTACTATTATTTATGGGTGTTACTATTATTTATGAGGTGTCACTATTATTTATGGGATGTCACTATTATTTATGAGGTGTTACTATTATTTATGGGATGTTACTATTATTATGGGGTATTACTATTATTATGGGGTGTTACTATTATTTATGGGGTGTTACTATTATTTATGGGGTGTTACTATTATTTATGAGGTGTTACTATTATTTATGGGATGTTACTATTATTATGGGGTGTAACTATTATTTATGGGATGTTACTATTATTTATGGGGTATTACTATTATTTATGGGATGTCACTATTATTTATGGGATGTCACTATTATTTATGGGGTGTTACTATTATTTATGGGTGTTACTATTATTTATGAGGTGTCACTATTATTTATGGGATGTCACTATTATTTATGGGATGTCACTATTATTTATGGGGTGTCACTATTATTTATGGGGTATTACTATTATTTATGGGATGTCACTATTATTTATGGGAGGTCACTATTATTTATGGGGTGTCACTATTATTTATGGGTGTTACTATTATTTATGGGGTGTAACTATTATTATGGGGTATTACTATTATTATGGGGTGTTACTATTATTTATGGGGTGTTACTATTATTATGGGGTGTTATTATTATTTATGTGGTGTTACTATTATTTATGGGGTGTTACTATTATTATGGGATGTTACTATTATTTATGAGGTGTTACTATTATTTATGTGGTGTTACTATTATTTATGGGGTGTTACTATTATTTATGGGATGTTACTATTATTTATGAGGTGTTACTATTATTTATGGGGTGTTACTATTATTTATGGGGTGTCACTATTATTTATGGGATGTCACTATTATTTATGGGGTGTCACTATTATTTATGGGTGTTACTATTATTTATGGGGTGTAACTATTATTATGGGGTATTACTATTATTATGGGGTGTTACTATTATTTATGGGGTGTTACTATTATTATGGGGTGTTATTATTATTTATGAGGTGTTACTATTATTTATGAGGTGTCACTATTATTTATGGGATGTCACTATTATTTATGGGATGTCACTATTATTTATGGGATGTTACTATTATTTATGGGGTGTTACTATTATTTATGAGGTGTTACTATTATTTATGAGGTGTCACTATTATTTATGGGATGTCACTATTATTTATGGGATGTCACTATTATTTATGGGGTGTCACTATTATTTATGGGATGTTACTATTATTTATGGGGTGTTACTATTATTTATGGGATGTTACTATTATTTATGGGGTGTTACTATTATTTATGGGATGTTACTATTATTTATGGGATGTCACTATTATTTATGGGGTGTTACTATTATTTATGGGGTGTTACTATTATTTATGGGGTGTTACTATTATTATGGGGTGTTACTATTATTTATGGGGTGTTACTATTATTTATGGGATGTTACTATTATTTATGAGGTGTTACTATTATTTATGGGATGTTACTATTATTTATGGGGTGTTACTATTATTTATGGGATGTTACTATTATTTATGGGGTGTTACTATTATTTATGGGATGTTACTATTATTATGGGGTGTTACTATTATTTATGGGGTGTTACTATTATTTATGGGATGTTACTATTATTTATGAGGTGTTACTATTATTTATGGGATGTTACTATTATTTATGGGGTGTTACTATTATTTATGGGATGTTACTATTATTTATGGGGTGTCACTATTATTTATTGGGTGTTACTATTATTAATGGGTGTTACTATTATTTATGAGGTGTTACTATTATTTATGGGGTGTTACTATTATTTATGGGATGTTACTATTATTTATGAGGTGTTACTATTATTTATGGGGTGTTACTATTATTTATGGGGTGTTACTATTATTTATGGGTGTTACTATTATTTATGGGATGTTAAAATTATTTATGGGGTGTTACTATTATTTATGAGGTGTTACTATTATTTATGGGGTGTTACTATTATTTATGGGGTGTTACTATTATTTATGGGGTTTTTACTATTATTTATGGGATGTTACTATTATTTATGGGTGTTACTATTATTTATGGGATGTTACTATTATTTATGGGATGTCACTATTATTTATGGGATGTCACTATTATTTATGGGGTGTTACTATTATTTATGAGGTGTTACTATTATTTATGGGGTGTTACTATTATTTATGGGGTGTTACTATTATTTATGGGGTGTTACTATTATTTATGGGATGTTACTATTATTTATTAGGTGTTACTATTATTTATGGGGTGTTACTATTATTTATGAGGTGTTACTATTATTTATGAGGTGTTACTATTATTTATGGGGTGTTACTATTATTTATGGGGTGTTACTATTATTTATGGGGTGTTACTATTATTTATGGGGTGTTACTATTATTTATGGGATGTTACTATTATTTATGAGGTGTTACTATTATTTATGGGATGTTACTATTATTATGAGGTGTTACTATTATTATGGGGTGTTACTATTATTTATGGGATGTTACTATTATTTATGTGGTGTTACTATTATTTATGGGGTGTTACTATTATTTATGGGATGTTACTATTATTTATGTGGCGTTACTATTATTTATGGGACGTTACTATTATTTATGGGATGTTACTATTATTTATGGGGTGTTACTATTATTTATGGGATGTTACTATTATTTATGGGGTGTTACTATTATTTATGGGGTGTTACTATTATTTATGGGATGTTACTATTATTTATGGGGTGTTACTATTATTTATGGGGTGTTACTATTATTTATGGGATGTTACTATTATTTATGGGGTGTTACTATTATTTATGGGATGTTACTATTATTATGGGATGTTACTATTATTTATGGGGTGTTACTATTATTTATGGGATGTTACTATTATTTATGGGGTGTTACAATTATTTATGGGGTGTTACTATTATTTATGGGGTGTTACTATTATTTATGGGATGTTACTATTATTTATGAGGTGTTACTATTATTTATGGGATGTTACTATTATTATGAGGTGTTACTATTATTATGGGGTGTTACTATTATTATGGGATGTTACTATTATTTATGGGGTGTTACTATTATTTATGGGGTGTTACTATTATTTATGGGATGTTACTATTATTTATGGGGTGTTACTATTATTTATGGGGTGTTACTATTATTTATGGGATGTTACTATTATTTATGTGGTGTTACTATTATTTATGGGGTGTTACTATTATTTATGGGGTGTTACTATTATTATGGGATGTTACTATTATTTATGGGGTGTTACTATTATTTATGGGATGTTACTATTATTTATGTGGTGTTACTATTATTTATGGGGTGTTACTATTATTTATGGGGTGTTACTATTATTTATGAGGTGTTACTATTATTTATGGGATGTTACTATTATTATGAGGTGTTACTATTATTTATGGGGTGTTACTATTATTTATGGGGTGTTACTATTATTTATGGGATGTTACTATTATTTATGGGATGTTACTATTATTTATGGGGTGTTACTATTATTTATGGGATGTTACTATTATTTATGGGATGTTACTATTATTTATGGGGTGTTACTATTATTTATGGGGTGTTACTATTATTTATGGGATGTTACTATTATTTATGTGGTGTTACTATTATTTATGGGGTGTTACTATTATTTATGGGGTGTTACTATTATTATGGGATGTTACTATTATTTATGGGGTGTTACTATTATTTATGGGATGTTACTATTATTTATGTGGTGTTACTATTATTTATGGGGTGTTACTATTATTTATGGGGTGTTACTATTATTTATGAGGTGTTACTATTATTATGGGGTGTTACTATTATTATGAGGTGTTACTATTATTTATGGGGTGTTACTATTATTTATGAGATGTTACTATTATTTATGGGGTGTTACTATTATTTATGGGATGTTACTATTATTTATGGGGTGTTACTATTATTTATGGGGTGTTACTATTATTATGGGATGTTACTATTATTTATGGGGTGTTACTATTATTTATGGGATGTTACTATTATTTATGGGTGTTACTATTATTTATGGGATGTTACTATTATTATGGGGTGTTACTATTATTTATGGGATGTTACTATTATTTATGGGGTGTTACTATTATTTATGGGATGTTACTATTATTTATGAGGTGTTACTATTATATATGGGATGTTACTATTATTATGAGGTGTTACTATTATTATGGGGTGTTACTATTATTTATGGGATGTTACTATTATTTATGTGGTGTTACTATTATTTATGGGGTGTTACTATTGTTTATGAGATGTTACTATTATTTATGGGGTGTTACTATTATTTATGGTATGTTACTATTATTTATGGGGTGTTACTATTATTTATGGGGTGTTACTATTATTTATGGGGTGTTACTATTATTATGGGATGTTACTATTATTTATGGGGTGTTACTATTATTATGGGATGTTACTATTATTTATGGGGTGTTACTATTATTTATGAGATGTTACTATTATTTATGGGGTGTTACTATTATTTATGGGATGTTACTATTATTTATGGGATGTTACTATTATTTATGGGGTGTTACTATTATTTATGGGATGTTACTATTATTTATGAGTTGTTACTATTATTTATGGGGTGTTACTATTATTTATGGGATGTTACTATTATTTATGAGGTGTTACTATTATTTATGGGGTGTTACTATTATTTATGGGGTGTTACTATTATTTATGAGATGTTACTGTTATTTATGGGGTGTTACTATTATTTATGGGATGTCACTATTATTTATGGGATGTCACTATTATTTATGGGATGTCACTATTATTTATGGGGTGTTACTATTATTTATGGGTGTTACTATTATTTATGAGGTGTTACTATTATTTATGGGATGTTACTATTATTTATGGGGTGTTACTATTATTTATGGGGTGTTACTATTATTTATGGGATGTTACTATTATTTATGGGGTGTTACTATTATTTATGGGGTGTTACTATTATTTATGAGATGTTACTATTATTTATGGGGTGTTACTATTATTTATGGGATGTCACTATTATTTATGGGATGTCACTATTATTTATGGGGTGTTACTATTATTTATGGGTGTTACTATTATTTATGAGGTGTTACTATTATTTATGGGGTGTTACTATTATTTATGGGATGTTACTATTATTTATGTGGTGTTACTATTATTTATGGGGTGTTACTATTATTTATGAGATGTTACTATTATTTATGGGGTGTTACTATTATTTATGGGATGTTACTATTATTTATGGGGTGTTACAATTATTTATGGGGTGTTACTATTATTTATGGGGTGTTACTATTATTATGGGGTGTTACTATTATTTATGGGATGTTACTATTATTTATGAGGTGTTACTATTATTTATGGGATGTTACTATTATTATGAGGTGTTACTATTATTATGGGGTGTTACTATTATTTATGGGATGTTACTATTATTTATGTGGTGTTACTATTATTTATGGGGTGTTACTATTATTTATGGGATGTTACTATTATTATGGGGTGTAACTATTATTTATGGGATGTTACTATTATTTATGTGGTGTTACTATTATTTATGTGGTGTTACTATTATTTATGAGGTGTTACTATTATTTATGTGGTGTTACTATTATTTATGGGGTGTTACTATTATTTATGGGATGTTACTATTATTATGGGGTGTTACTATTATTTATGTGGTGTTACTATTATTTATGTGGTGTTACTATTATTTATGGGATGTCACTATTATTTATGAGGTGTTACTATTATTTATGGGATGTCACTATTATTTATGGGATGTCACTATTATTTATGGGGTGTTACTATTATTTATGGGTGTTACTATTATTTATGAGGTGTCACTATTATTTATGGGATGTCACTATTATTTATGGGATGTCACTATTATTTATGGGGTGTCACTATTATTTATGGGGTGTTACTATTATTTATGGGATGTCACTATTATTTATGGGATGTCACTATTATTTATGTGGTGTTACTATTATTTATGGGGTGTTACTATTATTTATGAGATGTTACTATTATTTATGGGGTGTTACTATTATTTATGGGATGTTACTATTATTTATGGGGTGTTACAATTATTTATGGGGTGTTACTATTATTTATGGGGTGTTACTATTATTATGGGGTGTTACTATTATTTATGGGATGTTACTATTATTTATGAGGTGTTACTATTATTTATGGGATGTTACTATTATTATGAGGTGTTACTATTATTATGGGGTGTTACTATTATTTATGGGATGTTACTATTATTTATGTGGTGTTACTATTATTTATGGGGTGTTACTATTATTTATGGGATGTTACTATTATTATGGGGTGTAACTATTATTTATGGGATGTTACTATTATTTATGTGGTGTTACTATTATTTATGTGGTGTTACTATTATTTATGAGGTGTTACTATTATTTATGTGGTGTTACTATTATTTATGGGGTGTTACTATTATTTATGGGATGTTACTATTATTATGGGGTGTTACTATTATTTATGTGGTGTTACTATTATTTATGTGGTGTTACTATTATTTATGGGATGTCACTATTATTTATGAGGTGTTACTATTATTTATGGGATGTCACTATTATTTATGGGATGTCACTATTATTTATGGGGTGTTACTATTATTTATGGGTGTTACTATTATTTATGAGGTGTCACTATTATTTATGGGATGTCACTATTATTTATGGGATGTCACTATTATTTATGGGGTGTCACTATTATTTATGGGGTGTTACTATTATTTATGGGATGTCACTATTATTTATGGGATGTCACTATTATTTATGGGGTGTCACTATTATTTATGGGTGTTACTATTATTTATGGGGTGTAACTATTATTATGGGGTATTACTATTATTATGGGGTGTTACTATTATTTATGGGGTGTTACTATTATTTATGGGGTGTTACTATTATTTATGAGGTGTTACTATTATTTATGGGATGTTACTATTATTATGGGGTGTAACTATTATTTATGGGATGTTACTATTATTTATGGGGTGTTACTATTATTTATGGGGTGTTACTATTATTTATGGGATGTTACTATTATTTATGGGGTGTTACTATTATTTATGGGATGTTACTATTATTTATGGGATGTTACTATTATTTATGGGGTGTTACTATTATTTATGGGATGTCACTATTATTTATGAGGTGTTACTATTATTTATGGGATGTCACTATTATTTATGGGATGTCACTATTATTTATGGGGTGTTACTATTATTTATGGGTGTTACTATTATTTATGAGGTGTCACTATTATTTATGGGATGTCACTATTATTTATGGGATGTCACTATTATTTATGGGGTGTCACTATTATTATGGGGTATTACCATTATTATGGGGTGTTACTATTATTTATGGGGTGTTAGTATTATTATGGGGTGTTATTATTATTTATGTGGTGTTACTATTATTTATGGGGTGTTACTATTATTATGGGGTGTTATTATTATTTATGTGGTGTTACTATTATTTATGGGGTGTTACTATTATTTATGGGATGTTACTATTATTTATGGGATGTTACTATTATTTATGAGGTGTTACTATTATTTATGGGGTGTTACTATTATTTATGGGATGTTACTATTATTTATGGGATGTTACTATTATTTATGAGGTGTTACTATTATTTATGTGGTGTTACTATTATTTATGGGGTGTTACTATTATTTATGGGATGTTACTATTATTTATGAGGTGTTACTATTATTTATGGGGTGTTACTATTATTTATGGGGTGTCACTATTATTTATGGGATGTCACTATTATTTATGGGGTGTCACTATTATTTATGGGTGTTACTATTATTTATGGGGTGTAACTATTATTATGGGGTATTACTATTATTATGGGGTGTTACTATTATTTATGGGGTGTTACTATTATTATGGGGTGTTATTATTATTTATGAGGTGTTACTATTATTTATGAGGTGTCACTATTATTTATGGGATGTCACTATTATTTATGGGATGTCACTATTATTTATGGGATGTTACTATTATTTATGGGGTGTTACTATTATTTATGAGGTGTCACTATTATTTATGGGATGTCACTATTATTTATGGGATGTCACTATTATTTATGGGGTGTCACTATTATTTATGGGATGTTACTATTATTTATGGGGTGTTACTATTATTTATGGGATGTTACTATTATTTATGGGGTGTTACTATTATTTATGGGATGTTACTATTATTTATGGGGTGTTACTATTATTATGGGGTGTTACTATTATTTATGGGGTGTTACTATTATTTATGGGGTGTTACTATTATTATGGGGTGTTACTATTATTTATGGGGTGTTACTATTATTTATGGGATGTTACTATTATTTATGAGGTGTTACTATTATTTATGGGATGTTACTATTATTTATGGGGTGTTACTATTATTTATGGGATGTTACTATTATTTATGGGGTGTTACTATTATTTATGGGGTGTCACTATTATTTATTGGGTGTTACTATTATTTATGGGTGTTACTATTATTTATGAGGTGTTACTATTATTTATGGGGTGTTACTATTATTTATGGGATGTTACTATTATTTATGGGGTGTTACTATTATTTATGGGGTGTTACTATTATTTATGGGGTGTTACTATTATTTATGAGGTGTTACTATTATTTATGGGATGTCACTATTATTTATGGGGTGTTACTATTATTTATGGGGTGTTACTATTATTTATGGGATGTTACTATTATTTATGGGGTGTTACTATTATTTATGGGGTGTTACTATTATTTATGGGGTTTTTACTATTATTTATGGGATGTTACTATTATTTATGGGTGTTACTATTATTTATGGGATGTTACTATTATTTATGGGGTGTTACTATTATTTATGGGTGTTACTATTATTTATGGGATGTTACTATTATTTATGAGGTGTTACTATTATTTATGGGATGTTACTATTATTATGAGGTGTTACTATTATTTATGGGGTGTTACTATTATTATGGGGTGTTACTATTATTTATGGGATGTTAATATTATTTATGAGGTGTTACTATTATTTATGGGGTGTTACTATTATTATGGGGTGTTACTATTATTTATGGGATGTTAATATTATTTATGAGGTGTTACTATTATTTATGGGGTGTTACTATTATTATGGGGTGTTACTATTATTTATGGGATGTTAATATTATTTATGGGGTGTTACTATTATTTATGGGATGTTACTATTATTTATGGGGTGTTACTATTATTTATGGGATGTTACTATTATTATGGGGTGTTACTATTATTTATGGGGTGTTACTATTATTATGGGGTGTTACTATTATTTATGGGGTGTTACTATTATTTATGGGATGTTACTATTATTTATGGGGTGTTACTATTATTATGGGGTGTTACTATTATTTATGGGGTGTTACTATTATTTATGGGATGTTACTATTATTTATGGGGTGTTACTATTATTTATGGGATGTTACTATTATTATGGGGTGTTACTATTATTTATGGGGTGTTACTATTATTATGGGGTGTTACTATTATTTATGGGGTGTTACTATTATTTATGGGATGTTACTATTATTTATGGGGTGTTACTATTATTTATGGGGTGTTACTATTATTTATGAGGTGTTATTATTATTTATGGGATGTCACTATTATTTATGGGATGTCACTATTATTTATGGGGTGTTACTATTATTTATGGGGGTTACTATTATTTATGAGGTGTCACTATTATTTATGGGATGTCACTATTATTTATGGGATGTCACTATTATTTATGGGGTGTCACTATTATTTATGGGGTGTTACTATTATTTATGGGATGTCACTATTATTTATGGGATGTCACTATTATTTATGGGGTGTCACTATTATTTATGGGTGTTACTATTATTTATGGGGTGTAACTATTATTATGGGGTATTACTATTATTATGGGGTGTTACTATTATTTATGGGGTGTTACTATTATTATGAGGTGTTACTATTATTTATGGGGTGTTACTATTATTTATGAGGTGTTACTATTATTTATGGGATGTTACTATTATTATGGGGTGTAACTATTATTTATGGGATGTTACTATTATTTATGGGGTGTTACTATTATTTATGGGGTGTTACTATTATTTATGGGGTGTTACTATTATTTATGAGGTGTTACTATTATTTATGTGGTGTTACTATTATTTATGGGGTGTTACTATTATTTATGGGGTGTTACTATTATTTATGAGGTGTTACTATTATTTATGGGATGTTACTATTATTATGGGGTGTAACTATTATTTATGGGATGTTACTATTATTTATGGGGTGTTACTATTATTTATGGGGTGTTACTATTATTTATGGGGTGTTACTATTATTTATGGGATGTTACTATTATTTATGGGGTGTTACTATTATTTATGGGATGTTACTATTATTTATGGGATGTTACTATTATTTATGGGGTGTTACTATTATTTATGGGGTGTTACTATTATTTATGGGATGTTACTATTATTTATGGGATGTCACTATTATTTATGGGATGTCACTATTATTTATGGGGTGTTACTATTATTTATGGGTGTTACTATTATTTATGAGGTGTCACTATTATTTATGTGATGTCACTATTATTTATGGGATGTCACTATTATTTATGGGGTGTCACTATTATTTATGGGGTGTTACTATTATTTATGGGATGTCACTATTATTTATGGGATGTCACTATTATTTATGGGGTGTCACTATTATTTATGGGTGTTACTATTATTTATGGGGTGTAACTATTATTATGGGGTATTACTATTATTATGGGGTGTTACTATTATTTATGGGGTGTTACTATTATTTATGGGGTGTTACTATTATTTATGAAGTGTTACTATTATTTATGGGATGTTACTATTATTATGGGGTGTAACTATTATTTATGGGATGTTACTATTATTTATGGGGTGTTACTATTATTTATGGGGTGTTACTATTATTTATGGGATGTTACTATTATTTATGGGGTGTTACTATTATTTATGGGATGTTACTATTATTTATGGGAAGTTACTATTATTTATGGGGTGTTACTATTATTTATGGGGTGTTACTATTATTTATGGGATGTTACTATTATTTATGGGATGTCACTATTATTTATGAGGTGTTACTATTATTTATGGGATGTCACTATTATTTATGGGATGTCACTATTATTTATGGGGTGTTACTATTATTTATGGGTGTTACTATTATTTATGAGGTGTCACTATTATTTATGGGATGTCACTATTATTTATGGGGTGTTACTATTATTTATGGGATGTTACTATTATTTATGGGATGTCACTATTATTTATGGGATGTCACTATTATTTATGGGGTGTTACTATTATTTATGGGTGTTACTATTATTTATGAGGTGTCACTATTATTTATGGGATGTCACTATTATTTATGGGATGTCACTATTATTTATGGGGTGTCACTATTATTTATGGGGTGTTACTATTATTTATGGGATGTCACTATTATTTATGGGATGTCACTATTATTTATGGGGTGTCACTATTATTTATGGGTGTTACTATTATTTATGGGGTGTAACTATTATTATGGGGTATTACTATTATTATGGGGTGTTACTATTATTTATGGGGTGTTACTATTATTTATGGGGTGTTACTATTATTTATGAGGTGTTACTATTATTTATGGGATGCTACTATTATTATGGGGTGTAACTATTATTTATGGGATGTTACTATTATTTATGGGGTGTTACTATTATTTATGGGGTGTTACTATTATTTATGGGATGTTACTATTATTTATGGGGTGTTACTATTATTTATGGGATGTTACTATTATTTATGAGGTGTTACTATTATTTATGGGATGTCACTATTATTTATGGGATGTCACTATTATTTATGGGGTGTTACTATTATTTATGGGTGTTACTATTATTTATGAGGTGTCACTATTATTTATGGGATGTCACTATTATTTATGGGGTGTTACTATTATTTATGGGGTGTTACTATTATTTATGGGGTGTCACTATTATTTATGGGGTATTACTATTATTTATGGGATGTCACTATTATTTATGGGGTGTCACTATTATTTATGGGATGTTACTATTATTTATGGGATGTTACTATTATTTATGGGATGTCACTATTATTTATGGGGTGTCACTATTATTTATGGGGTATTACTATTATTTATGGGATGTCACTATTATTTATGGGATGTCACTATTATTTATGGGGTGTTACTATTATTTATGGGGTGTTACTATTATTTATGGGATGTCACTATTATTTATGGGATGTCACTATTATTTATGGGGTGTTACTATTATTTATGGGGTGTTACTATTATTTATGGGATGTTACTATTATTATGGGATGTTACTATTATTTATGAGGTGTTACTATTATTTATGAGGTGTCACTATTATTTATGGGATGTCACTATTATTTATGGGATGTCACTATTATTTATGGGGTGTCACTATTATTTATGGGATGTCACTATTATTTATGGGATGTTACTATTATTTATGAGGTGTTACTATTATTTATGGGATGTCACTATTATTTATGGGATGTCACTATTATTTATGGGGTGTCACTATTATTTATGGGATGTCACTATTATTTATGGGATGTTACTATTATTTATGGGATGTCACTATTATTTATGAGTTGTTACTATTATTTATGGGATGTTACTATTATTTATGGGATGTTACTATTATTTATGGGGTGTTACTATTATTTATGAGGTGTTACTATTATTTATGAGGTGTCACTATTATTTATGGGATGTCACTATTATTTATGGGATGTCACTATTATTTATGGGGTGTCACTATTATTTATGGGATGTCACTATTATTTATGGGGTGTCACTATTATTTATGGGGTGTCACTATTATTTATGGGATGTCACTATTATTTATGGGATGTTACTATTATTTATGGGATGTTACTATTATTTATGGGATGTTACTATTATTTATGGGGTGTTACTATTATTTATGAGGTGTCACTATTATTTATGAGGTGTCACTATTATTTATGGGATGTCACTATTATTTATGGGGTGTCACTATTATTTATGGGATGTCACTATTATTTATGGGATGTTACTATTATTTATGGGATGTTACTATTATTTATGGGATGTCACTATTATTTATGGGATGTTACTATTATTTATGGGATGTTACTATTATTTATGGGATGTCACTATTATTTATGAGGTGTTACTATTTTTTATGAGGTGTCACTATTATTTATGGGATGTCACTATTATTTATGGGATGTCACTATTATTTATGGGATGTTACTATTATTTATGAGGTGTCACTATTATTTATGGGATGTCACTATTATTTATGGGATGTTACTATTATTATGGGGTGTTACTATTATTTATGGGGTGTTACTATTATTATGGGGTGTTACTATTATTTATGGGTGTTACTATTATTTATGGGGTGTAACTATTATTATGGGGTATTACTATTATTATGGGGTGTTACTATTATTTATGGGGTGTTACTATTATTTATGGGGTGTTACTATTATTTATGAGGTGTTACTATTATTTATGGGATGTTACTATTATTATGGGGTGTAACTATTATTTATGGGATGTTACTATTATTTATGGGGTGTTACTATTATTTATGGGGTGTTACTATTATTTATGGGATGTTACTATTATTTATGGGGTGTTACTATTATTTATGGGATGTTACTATTATTTATGGGATGTTACTATTATTTATGGGATGTTACTATTATTTATGGGGTGTTACTATTATTTATGGGATGTTACTATTATTTATGGGATGTTACTATTATTTATGGGATGTTACTATTATTTATGGGGTGTTACTATTATTTATGGGGTGTTACTATTATTTATGGGATGTTACTATTATTTATGGGATGTCACTATTATTTATGAGGTGTTACTATTATTTATGGGATGTCACTATTATTTATGGGATGTCACTATTATTTATGGGGTGTTACTATTATTTATGGGTGTTACTATTATTTATGAGGTGTCACTATTATTTATGGGATGTCACTATTATTTATGGGATGTCACTATTATTTATGGGGTGTCACTATTATTTATGGGGTATTACTATTATTTATGGGATGTCACTATTATTTATGGGATGTCACTATTATTTATGGGGTGTCACTATTATTTATGGGTGTTACTATTATTTATGGGGTGTAACTATTATTATGGGGTATTACTATTATTATGGGGTGTTACTATTATTTATGGGGTGTTACTATTATTATGGGGTGTTATTATTATTTATGTGGTGTTAGTATTATTTATGGGGTGTTACTATTATTATGGGGTGTTATTATTATTTATGTGGTGTTACTATTATTTATGGGGTGTTACTATTATTTATGGGGTGTTACTATTATTATGGGGTGTTATTATTATTTATGGGGTGTTACTATTATTTATGAGGTGTTACTATTATTTATGGGATGTCACTTTTATTTATGGGATGTCACTATTATTTATGGGGTGTTACTATTATTTATGGGTGTTACTATTATTTATGGGATGTTACTTTTATTATGGGGTGTTACTATTATTTATGGGATGTCACTATTATTTATGGGATGTCACTATTATTTATGAGGTGTTACTATTATTTATGGGATGTTACTATTATTATGGGGTGTTACTATTATTTATGGGATGTCACTATTATTTATGGGGTGTTACTATTATTTATGGGGTGTTACTATTATTTATGGGGTGTTACTATTATTTATGAGGTGTTACTATTATTTATGGGGTGTTACTATTATTTATGGGGTGTTACTATTATTTATGGGTGTTACTATTATTTATGAGGTGTTACTATTATTTATGGGGTGTTACTATTATTTATGGGGTGTTACTATTATTTATGAGATGTTACTATTATTTATGGGGTGTTACTATTATTTATGGGATGTCACTATTATTTATGGGATGTCACTATTATTTATGGGGTGTTACTATTATTTATGGGTGTTACTATTATTTATGAGGTGTTACTATTATTTATGGGGTGTTACTATTATTTATGGGATGTTACTATTATGTATGTGGTGTTACTATTATTTATGGGGTGTTACTATTATTTATGAGATGTTACTATTATTTATGGGGTGTTACTATTATTTATGGGATGTTACTATTATTTATGGGGTGTTACAATTATTTATGGGGTGTTACTATTATTTATGGGGTGTTACTATTATTATGGGGTGTTACTATTATTTATGGGATGTTACTATTATTTATGAGGTGTTACTATTATTTATGGGATGTTATTATTATTATGAGGTGTTACTATTATTATGGGGTGTTACTATTATTTATGGGATGTTACTATTATTTATGTGGTGTTACTATTATTTATGGGGTGGTACTATTATTTATGAGGTGTTACTATTATTTATGGGGTGATACTATTATTTATGGGATGTTACTATTATTTATGGGTGTTACTATTATTTATGGGGTGGTACTATTATTTATGAGGTGTTACTATTATTTATGGGGTGATACTATTATTTATGGGTGTTACTATTATTTATGGGTGTTACTATTATTTATGGGGTGGTACTATTATTTATGAGGTGTTACTATTATTTATGGGATGTTACTATTATTTATGTGGTGTTACTATTATTTATGAGGTGTTACTATTATTTATGGGGTGTTACTATTATTTATGGGATGTTACTATTATTTATGGGGTGTTACTATTATTTATGGGGTGTTACTATTATTTATGGGGTGTTACTATTATTTATGGGGTGTTACTATTATTTATGAGGTGTTACTATTATTTATGGGATGTTACTATTATTATGGGGTGTAACTATTATTTATGGGATGTTACTATTATTTATGTGGTGTTACTATTATTTATGTGGTGTTACTATTATTTATGAGGTGTTACTATTATTTATGTGGTGTTACTATTATTTATGAGGTGTTACTATTATTTATGGGATGTCACTATTATTTATGGGATGTCACTATTATTTATGGGGTGTTACTATTATTTATGGGTGTTACTATTATTTATGAGGTGTCACTATTATTTATGGGATGTCACTATTATTTATGAGGTGTTACTATTATTTATGGGATGTTACTATTATTATGGGGTATTACTATTATTATGGGGTGTTACTATTATTTATGGGGTGTTACTATTATTTATGGGGTGTTACTATTATTTATGAGGTGTTACTATTATTTATGGGATGTTACTATTATTATGGGGTGTAACTATTATTTATGGGATGTTACTATTATTTATGGGGTATTACTATTATTTATGGGATGTCACTATTATTTATGGGATGTCACTATTATTTATGGGGTGTTACTATTATTTATGGGTGTTACTATTATTTATGAGGTGTCACTATTATTTATGGGATGTCACTATTATTTATGGGATGTCACTATTATTTATGGGGTGTCACTATTATTTATGGGGTATTACTATTATTTATGGGATGTCACTATTATTTATGGGAGGTCACTATTATTTATGGGGTGTCACTATTATTTATGGGTGTTACTATTATTTATGGGGTGTAACTATTATTATGGGGTATTACTATTATTATGGGGTGTTACTATTATTTATGGGGTGTTACTATTATTATGGGGTGTTATTATTATTTATGTGGTGTTACTATTATTTATGGGGTGTTACTATTATTATGGGATGTTACTATTATTTATGAGGTGTTACTATTATTTATGTGGTGTTACTATTATTTATGGGGTGTTACTATTATTTATGGGATGTTACTATTATTTATGAGGTGTTACTATTATTTATGGGGTGTTACTATTATTTATGGGGTGTCACTATTATTTATGGGATGTCACTATTATTTATGGGGTGTCACTATTATTTATGGGTGTTACTATTATTTATGGGGTGTAACTATTATTATGGGGTATTACTATTATTATGGGGTGTTACTATTATTTATGGGGTGTTACTATTATTATGGGGTGTTATTATTATTTATGAGGTGTTACTATTATTTATGAGGTGTCACTATTATTTATGGGATGTCACTATTATTTATGGGATGTCACTATTATTTATGGGATGTTACTATTATTTATGGGGTGTTACTATTATTTATGAGGTGTTACTATTATTTATGAGGTGTCACTATTATTTATGGGATGTCACTATTATTTATGGGATGTCACTATTATTTATGGGGTGTCACTATTATTTATGGGATGTTACTATTATTTATGGGGTGTTACTATTATTTATGGGATGTTACTATTATTTATGGGGTGTTACTATTATTTATGGGATGTTACTATTATTTATGGGATGTCACTATTATTTATGGGGTGTTACTATTATTTATGGGGTGTTACTATTATTTATGGGGTGTTACTATTATTATGGGGTGTTACTATTATTTATGGGGTGTTACTATTATTTATGGGATGTTACTATTATTTATGAGGTGTTACTATTATTTATGGGATGTTACTATTATTTATGGGGTGTTACTATTATTTATGGGATGTTACTATTATTTATGGGGTGTTACTATTATTTATGGGATGTTACTATTATTATGGGGTGTTACTATTATTTATGGGGTGTTACTATTATTTATGGGATGTTACTATTATTTATGAGGTGTTACTATTATTTATGGGATGTTACTATTATTTATGGGGTGTTACTATTATTTATGGGATGTTACTATTATTTATGGGGTGTCACTATTATTTATTGGGTGTTACTATTATTAATGGGATGTTACTATTATTTATGGGGTGTTACTATTATTTATGAGGTGTTACTATTATTTATGGGGTGTTACTATTATTTATGGGATGTTACTATTATTTATGGGGTGTCACTATTATTTATTGGGTGTTACTATTATTAATGGGTGTTACTATTATTTATGGGGTGTTACTATTATTTATGGGGTGTTACTATTATTTATGGGATGTTACTATTATTTATGGGGTGTTACTATTATTTATGGGATGTTACTATTATTATGGGGTGTTACTATTATTTATGGGGTGTTACTATTATTTATGGGATGTTACTATTATTTATGGGGTGTTACTTTTATTTATGGGGTGTTACTATTATTTATGGGGTGTTACTATTATTTATGGGGTGTTACTATTATTTATGGGGTGTTACTATTATTTATGAGGTGTTACTGTTATTTATGGGGTGTTACTATTATTTATGGGGTGTTACTATTATTTATGGGGTGTTACTATTATTTATGAGGTGTTACTGTTATTTATGGGGTGTTACTATTATTTATGGGGTGTTACTATTATGGGATGTTACTATTATTTATGGGATGTTACTTTTATTTATGAGGTGTTACTATTATTTATGGGATGTCACTATTATTTATGGGATGTCACTATTATTTATGGGGTGTTACTATTATTTATGGGTGTTACTATTATTTATGGGATGTTACTATTATTATGGGGTGTTACTATTATTTATGGGATGTCACTATTATTTATGGGATGTCACTATTATTTATGAGGTGTTACTATTATTTATGGGATGTTACTATTATTATGGGGTGTTACTATTATTTATGGGATGTCACTATTATTTATGGGGTGTTACTATTATTTATGGGGTGTTACTATTATGTATGGGGTGTTACTATTATTTATGGGATGTCACTATTATTTATGGGGTGTTACTATTATTTATGGGGTGTTACTATTATTTATGGGGTGTTACTATTATTTATGGGGTGTTACTATTATTTATGGGATGTCACTATTATTTATGAGGTGTTACTGTTATTTATGGGGTGTTACTATTATTTATGGGGTGTTACTATTATTTATGGGGTGTTACTATTATTTATGAGGTGTTACTGTTATTTATGGGGTGTTACTATTATTTATGGGGTGTTACTATTATGGGATGTTACTATTATTTATGGGATGTTACTATTATTTATGAGGTGTTACTATTATTTATGGGATGTCACTATTATTTATGGGATGTCACTATTATTTATGGGGTGTTACTATTATTTATGGGTGTTACTATTATTTATGGGATGTTACTATTATTATGGGGTGTTACTATTATTTATGGGATGTCACTATTATTTATGGGATGTCACTATTATTTATGAGGTGTTACTATTATTTATGGGATGTTACTATTATTATGGGGTGTTACTATTATTTATGGGATGTCACTATTATTTATGGGGTGTTACTATTATTTATGGGGTGTTACTATTATTTATGAGGTGTTACTAT
Organism: Engystomops pustulosus; assembly: GCF_040894005.1. NCBI lineage: Eukaryota > Metazoa > Chordata > Amphibia > Anura > Leptodactylidae > Engystomops > Engystomops pustulosus. The sequence goes on from NW_027284966.1 coordinate 690,114, forward strand.
TATTTATGGGGTGTTACTATTATTTATGGGATGTCACTATTATTTATGGGATGTCACTATTATTTATGGGATGTTACTATTATTTATGAGGTGTTACTATTATTTATGGGATGTTACTATTATTTATGAGGTGTTACTATTATTTATGGGATGTTACTATTATTTATGGGATGTTACTATTATTTATGAGGTGTTACTATTATTTATGGGATGTTACTATTATTTATGGGATGTTACTATTATTTATGGGATGCTACTATTATTTATGGGGTGTTACTATTATTTATGGGATGTTACTATTATTATGGGGTGTTACTATTATTATGAGGTGTTACTATTATTTATGGGATGTTACTATTATTTATGGGGTGTTACTATTATTTATGAGGTGTTACTATTATTTATGGGGTGTTACTATTATTTATGGGGTGTTACTATTATTTATGGGGTTTTTACTATTATTTATGGGATGTTACTATTATTTATGGGTGTTACTATTATTTATGGGATGTTACTATTATTTATGGGGTGTTACTATTATTTATGGGTGTTACTATTATTTATGGGATGTTACTATTATTTATGAGGTGTTACTATTATTTATGGGATGTTACTATTATTATGAGGTGTTACTATTATTTATGGGATGTTACTATTATTTATGGGATATTACTATTATTTATGGGGTGTTACTATTATTTATGGGATGTTACTATTATTTATGGGGTGTTACTATTATTTATGGGGTGTTACTATTATTTATGGGGTGTTACTATTATTATGGGGTGTTACTATTATTTATGGGATGTTACTATTATTTATGAGGTGTTACTATTATTTATGGGATGTCACTATTATTATGAGGTGTTACTATTATTATGGGGTGTTACTATTATTTATGGGATGTTACTATTATTTATGGGGTGTTACTATTATTTATGAGGTGTTACTATTATTTATGGGATGTTACTATTATTATGGGGTGTAACTATTATTTATGGGATGTTACTATTATTTATGGGGTGTTACTATTATTTATGGGGTGTTACTATTATTTATGGGGTTTTTACTATTATTTATGGGATGTTACTATTATTTATGGGTGTTACTATTATTTATGGGATGTTACTATTATTTATGGGGTGTTACTATTATTTATGGGTGTTACTATTATTTATGGGATGTTACTATTATTTATGGGATGTTACTATTATTATGAGGTGTTACTATTATTTATGGGATGTTACTATTATTTATGGGATATTACTATTATTTATGGGGTGTTACTATTATTTATGGGATGTTACTATTATTTATGGGGTGTTACTATTATTTATGGGGTGTTACTATTATTTATGGGGTGTTACTATTATTATGGGGTGTTACTATTATTTATGGGATGTTACTATTATTTATGAGGTGTTACTATTATTTATGGGATGTCACTATTATTATGAGGTGTTACTATTATTATGGGGTGTTACTATTATTTATGGGATGTTACTATTATTTATGGGGTGTTACTATTATTTATGAGGTGTTACTATTATTTATGGGATGTTACTATTATTATGGGGTGTAACTATTATTTATGGGATGTTACTATTATTTATGGGGTGTTACTATTATTTATGGGGTGTTACTATTATTTATGGGATGTTACTATTATTTATGGGGTGTTACTATTATTTATGGGATGTTACTATTATTTATGGGGTGTTACTATTATTTATGGGGTGTTACTATTATTTATGGGATGTTACTATTATTTATGGGATGTCACTATTATTTATGGGATGTCACTATTATTTATGGGGTGTTACTATTATTTATGGGGGTTACTATTATTTATGAGGTGTCACTATTATTTATGGGATGTCACTATTATTTATGGGATGTCACTATTATTTATGGGGTGTCACTATTATTTATGGGGTGTTACTATTATTTATGGGATGTCACTATTATTTATGGGATGTCACTATTATTTATGGGGTGTCACTATTATTTATGGGTGTTACTATTATTTATGGGGTGTAACTATTATTATGGGGTATTACTATTATTATGGGGTGTTACTATTATTTATGGGGTGTTACTATTATTATGAGGTGTTACTATTATTTATGGGGTGTTACTATTATTTATGAGGTGTTACTATTATTTATGGGATGTTACTATTATTATGGGGTGTAACTATTATTTATGGGATGTTACTATTATTTATGGGGTGTTACTATTATTTATGGGGTGTTACTATTATTTATGGGGTGTTACTATTATTTATGAGGTGTTACTATTATTTATGTGGTGTTACTATTATTTATGGGGTGTTACTATTATTTATGGGGTGTTACTATTATTTATGAGGTGTTACTATTATTTATGGGATGTTACTATTATTATGGGGTGTAACTATTATTTATGGGATGTTACTATTATTTATGGGGTGTTACTATTATTTATGGGGTGTTACTATTATTTATGGGGTGTTACTATTATTTATGGGATGTTACTATTATTTATGGGGTGTTACTATTATTTATGGGATGTTACTATTATTTATGGGATGTTACTATTATTTATGGGGTGTTACTATTATTTATGGGGTGTTACTATTATTTATGGGATGTTACTATTATTTATGGGATGTCACTATTATTTATGGGATGTCACTATTATTTATGGGGTGTTACTATTATTTATGGGTGTTACTATTATTTATGAGGTGTCACTATTATTTATGTGATGTCACTATTATTTATGGGATGTCACTATTATTTATGGGGTGTCACTATTATTTATGGGGTGTTACTATTATTTATGGGATGTCACTATTATTTATGGGATGTCACTATTATTTATGGGGTGTCACTATTATTTATGGGTGTTACTATTATTTATGGGGTGTAACTATTATTATGGGGTATTACTATTATTATGGGGTGTTACTATTATTTATGGGGTGTTACTATTATTTATGGGGTGTTACTATTATTTATGAAGTGTTACTATTATTTATGGGATGTTACTATTATTATGGGGTGTAACTATTATTTATGGGATGTTACTATTATTTATGGGGTGTTACTATTATTTATGGGGTGTTACTATTATTTATGGGATGTTACTATTATTTATGGGGTGTTACTATTATTTATGGGATGTTACTATTATTTATGGGAAGTTACTATTATTTATGGGGTGTTACTATTATTTATGGGGTGTTACTATTATTTATGGGATGTTACTATTATTTATGGGATGTCACTATTATTTATGAGGTGTTACTATTATTTATGGGATGTCACTATTATTTATGGGATGTCACTATTATTTATGGGGTGTTACTATTATTTATGGGTGTTACTATTATTTATGAGGTGTCACTATTATTTATGGGATGTCACTATTATTTATGGGGTGTTACTATTATTTATGGGATGTTACTATTATTTATGGGATGTCACTATTATTTATGGGATGTCACTATTATTTATGGGGTGTTACTATTATTTATGGGTGTTACTATTATTTATGAGGTGTCACTATTATTTATGGGATGTCACTATTATTTATGGGATGTCACTATTATTTATGGGGTGTCACTATTATTTATGGGGTGTTACTATTATTTATGGGATGTCACTATTATTTATGGGATGTCACTATTATTTATGGGGTGTCACTATTATTTATGGGTGTTACTATTATTTATGGGGTGTAACTATTATTATGGGGTATTACTATTATTATGGGGTGTTACTATTATTTATGGGGTGTTACTATTATTTATGGGGTGTTACTATTATTTATGAGGTGTTACTATTATTTATGGGATGCTACTATTATTATGGGGTGTAACTATTATTTATGGGATGTTACTATTATTTATGGGGTGTTACTATTATTTATGGGGTGTTACTATTATTTATGGGATGTTACTATTATTTATGGGGTGTTACTATTATTTATGGGATGTTACTATTATTTATGAGGTGTTACTATTATTTATGGGATGTCACTATTATTTATGGGATGTCACTATTATTTATGGGGTGTTACTATTATTTATGGGTGTTACTATTATTTATGAGGTGTCACTATTATTTATGGGATGTCACTATTATTTATGGGGTGTTACTATTATTTATGGGGTGTTACTATTATTTATGGGGTGTCACTATTATTTATGGGGTATTACTATTATTTATGGGATGTCACTATTATTTATGGGGTGTCACTATTATTTATGGGATGTTACTATTATTTATGGGATGTTACTATTATTTATGGGATGTCACTATTATTTATGGGGTGTCACTATTATTTATGGGGTATTACTATTATTTATGGGATGTCACTATTATTTATGGGATGTCACTATTATTTATGGGGTGTTACTATTATTTATGGGGTGTTACTATTATTTATGGGATGTCACTATTATTTATGGGATGTCACTATTATTTATGGGGTGTTACTATTATTTATGGGGTGTTACTATTATTTATGGGATGTTACTATTATTATGGGATGTTACTATTATTTATGAGGTGTTACTATTATTTATGAGGTGTCACTATTATTTATGGGATGTCACTATTATTTATGGGATGTCACTATTATTTATGGGGTGTCACTATTATTTATGGGATGTCACTATTATTTATGGGATGTTACTATTATTTATGAGGTGTTACTATTATTTATGGGATGTCACTATTATTTATGGGATGTCACTATTATTTATGGGGTGTCACTATTATTTATGGGATGTCACTATTATTTATGGGATGTTACTATTATTTATGGGATGTCACTATTATTTATGAGTTGTTACTATTATTTATGGGATGTTACTATTATTTATGGGATGTTACTATTATTTATGGGGTGTTACTATTATTTATGAGGTGTTACTATTATTTATGAGGTGTCACTATTATTTATGGGATGTCACTATTATTTATGGGATGTCACTATTATTTATGGGGTGTCACTATTATTTATGGGATGTCACTATTATTTATGGGGTGTCACTATTATTTATGGGGTGTCACTATTATTTATGGGATGTCACTATTATTTATGGGATGTTACTATTATTTATGGGATGTTACTATTATTTATGGGATGTTACTATTATTTATGGGGTGTTACTATTATTTATGAGGTGTCACTATTATTTATGAGGTGTCACTATTATTTATGGGATGTCACTATTATTTATGGGGTGTCACTATTATTTATGGGATGTCACTATTATTTATGGGATGTTACTATTATTTATGGGATGTTACTATTATTTATGGGATGTCACTATTATTTATGGGATGTTACTATTATTTATGGGATGTTACTATTATTTATGGGATGTCACTATTATTTATGAGGTGTTACTATTTTTTATGAGGTGTCACTATTATTTATGGGATGTCACTATTATTTTTGGGATGTCACTATTATTTATGGGATGTTACTATTATTTATGAGGTGTCACTATTATTTATGGGATGTCACTATTATTTATGGGATGTTACTATTATTATGGGGTGTTACTATTATTTATGGGGTGTTACTATTATTATGGGGTGTTACTATTATTTATGGGTGTTACTATTATTTATGGGGTGTAACTATTATTATGGGGTATTACTATTATTATGGGGTGTTACTATTATTTATGGGGTGTTACTATTATTTATGGGGTGTTACTATTATTTATGAGGTGTTACTATTATTTATGGGATGTTACTATTATTATGGGGTGTAACTATTATTTATGGGATGTTACTATTATTTATGGGGTGTTACTATTATTTATGGGGTGTTACTATTATTTATGGGATGTTACTATTATTTATGGGGTGTTACTATTATTTATGGGATGTTACTATTATTTATGGGATGTTACTATTATTTATGGGATGTTACTATTATTTATGGGGTGTTACTATTATTTATGGGATGTTACTATTATTTATGGGATGTTACTATTATTTATGGGATGTTACTATTATTTATGGGGTGTTACTATTATTTATGGGGTGTTACTATTATTTATGGGATGTTACTATTATTTATGGGATGTCACTATTATTTATGAGGTGTTACTATTATTTATGGGATGTCACTATTATTTATGGGATGTCACTATTATTTATGGGGTGTTACTATTATTTATGGGTGTTACTATTATTTATGAGGTGTCACTATTATTTATGGGATGTCACTATTATTTATGGGATGTCACTATTATTTATGGGGTGTCACTATTATTTATGGGGTATTACTATTATTTATGGGATGTCACTATTATTTATGGGATGTCACTATTATTTATGGGGTGTCACTATTATTTATGGGTGTTACTATTATTTATGGGGTGTAACTATTATTATGGGGTATTACTATTATTATGGGGTGTTACTATTATTTATGGGGTGTTACTATTATTATGGGGTGTTATTATTATTTATGTGGTGTTAGTATTATTTATGGGGTGTTACTATTATTATGGGGTGTTATTATTATTTATGTGGTGTTACTATTATTTATGGGGTGTTACTATTATTTATGGGGTGTTACTATTATTTATGGGATGTCACTTTTATTTATGGGATGTCACTATTATTTATGGGGTGTTACTATTATTTATGGGTGTTACTATTATTTATGGGATGTTACTTTTATTATGGGGTGTTACTATTATTTATGGGATGTCACTATTATTTATGGGATGTCACTATTATTTATGAGGTGTTACTATTATTTATGGGATGTTACTATTATTATGGGGTGTTACTATTATTTATGGGATGTCACTATTATTTATGGGGTGTTACTATTATTTATGGGGTGTTACTATTATTTATGGGGTGTTACTATTATTTATGAGGTGTTACTATTATTTATGGGGTGTTACTATTATTTATGGGGTGTTACTATTATTTATGGGTGTTACTATTATTTATGAGGTGTTACTATTATTTATGGGGTGTTACTATTATTTATGGGGTGTTACTATTATTTATGAGATGTTACTATTATTTATGGGGTGTTACTATTATTTATGGGATGTCACTATTATTTATGGGATGTCACTATTATTTATGGGGTGTTACTATTATTTATGGGTGTTACTATTATTTATGAGGTGTTACTATTATTTATGGGGTGTTACTATTATTTATGGGATGTTACTATTATGTATGTGGTGTTACTATTATTTATGGGGTGTTACTATTATTTATGAGATGTTACTATTATTTATGGGGTGTTACTATTATTTATGGGATGTTACTATTATTTATGGGGTGTTACAATTATTTATGGGGTGTTACTATTATTTATGGGGTGTTACTATTATTATGGGGTGTTACTATTATTTATGGGATGTTACTATTATTTATGAGGTGTTACTATTATTTATGGGATGTTATTATTATTATGAGGTGTTACTATTATTATGGGGTGTTACTATTATTTATGGGATGTTACTATTATTTATGTGGTGTTACTATTATTTATGGGGTGGTACTATTATTTATGAGGTGTTACTATTATTTATGGGGTGATACTATTATTTATGGGATGTTACTATTATTTATGGGTGTTACTATTATTTATGGGGTGGTACTATTATTTATGAGGTGTTACTATTATTTATGGGGTGATACTATTATTTATGGGTGTTACTATTATTTATGGGTGTTACTATTATTTATGGGGTGGTACTATTATTTATGAGGTGTTACTATTATTTATGGGATGTTACTATTATTTATGTGGTGTTACTATTATTTATGAGGTGTTACTATTATTTATGGGGTGTTACTATTATTTATGGGATGTTACTATTATTTATGGGGTGTTACTATTATTTATGGGGTGTTACTATTATTTATGGGGTGTTACTATTATTTATGGGGTGTTACTATTATTTATGAGGTGTTACTATTATTTATGGGATGTTACTATTATTATGGGGTGTAACTATTATTTATGGGATGTTACTATTATTTATGTGGTGTTACTATTATTTATGTGGTGTTACTATTATTTATGAGGTGTTACTATTATTTATGTGGTGTTACTATTATTTATGAGGTGTTACTATTATTTATGGGATGTCACTATTATTTATGGGATGTCACTATTATTTATGGGGTGTTACTATTATTTATGGGTGTTACTATTATTTATGAGGTGTCACTATTATTTATGGGATGTCACTATTATTTATGAGGTGTTACTATTATTTATGGGATGTTACTATTATTATGGGGTATTACTATTATTATGGGGTGTTACTATTATTTATGGGGTGTTACTATTATTTATGGGGTGTTACTATTATTTATGAGGTGTTACTATTATTTATGGGATGTTACTATTATTATGGGGTGTAACTATTATTTATGGGATGTTACTATTATTTATGGGGTATTACTATTATTTATGGGATGTCACTATTATTTATGGGATGTCACTATTATTTATGGGGTGTTACTATTATTTATGGGTGTTACTATTATTTATGAGGTGTCACTATTATTTATGGGATGTCACTATTATTTATGGGATGTCACTATTATTTATGGGGTGTCACTATTATTTATGGGGTATTACTATTATTTATGGGATGTCACTATTATTTATGGGAGGTCACTATTATTTATGGGGTGTCACTATTATTTATGGGTGTTACTATTATTTATGGGGTGTAACTATTATTATGGGGTATTACTATTATTATGGGGTGTTACTATTATTTATGGGGTGTTACTATTATTATGGGGTGTTATTATTATTTATGTGGTGTTACTATTATTTATGGGGTGTTACTATTATTATGGGATGTTACTATTATTTATGAGGTGTTACTATTATTTATGTGGTGTTACTATTATTTATGGGGTGTTACTATTATTTATGGGATGTTACTATTATTTATGAGGTGTTACTATTATTTATGGGGTGTTACTATTATTTATGGGGTGTCACTATTATTTATGGGATGTCACTATTATTTATGGGGTGTCACTATTATTTATGGGTGTTACTATTATTTATGGGGTGTAACTATTATTATGGGGTATTACTATTATTATGGGGTGTTACTATTATTTATGGGGTGTTACTATTATTATGGGGTGTTATTATTATTTATGAGGTGTTACTATTATTTATGAGGTGTCACTATTATTTATGGGATGTCACTATTATTTATGGGATGTCACTATTATTTATGGGATGTTACTATTATTTATGGGGTGTTACTATTATTTATGAGGTGTTACTATTATTTATGAGGTGTCACTATTATTTATGGGATGTCACTATTATTTATGGGATGTCACTATTATTTATGGGGTGTCACTATTATTTATGGGATGTTACTATTATTTATGGGGTGTTACTATTATTTATGGGATGTTACTATTATTTATGGGGTGTTACTATTATTTATGGGATGTTACTATTATTTATGGGATGTCACTATTATTTATGGGGTGTTACTATTATTTATGGGGTGTTACTATTATTTATGGGGTGTTACTATTATTATGGGGTGTTACTATTATTTATGGGGTGTTACTATTATTTATGGGATGTTACTATTATTTATGAGGTGTTACTATTATTTATGGGATGTTACTATTATTTATGGGGTGTTACTATTATTTATGGGATGTTACTATTATTTATGGGGTGTTACTATTATTTATGGGATGTTACTATTATTATGGGGTGTTACTATTATTTATGGGGTGTTACTATTATTTATGGGATGTTACTATTATTTATGAGGTGTTACTATTATTTATGGGATGTTACTATTATTTATGGGGTGTTACTATTATTTATGGGATGTTACTATTATTTATGGGGTGTCACTATTATTTATTGGGTGTTACTATTATTAATGGGTGTTACTATTATTTATGAGGTGTTACTATTATTTATGGGGTGTTACTATTATTTATGGGATGTTACTATTATTTATGAGGTGTTACTATTATTTATGGGGTGTTACTATTATTTATGGGGTGTTACTATTATTTATGGGTGTTACTATTATTTATGGGATGTTAAAATTATTTATGGGGTGTTACTATTATTTATGAGGTGTTACTATTATTTATGGGGTGTTACTATTATTTATGGGGTGTTACTATTATTTATGGGGTTTTTACTATTATTTATGGGATGTTACTATTATTTATGGGTGTTACTATTATTTATGGGATGTTACTATTATTTATGGGATGTCACTATTATTTATGGGATGTCACTATTATTTATGGGGTGTTACTATTATTTATGAGGTGTTACTATTATTTATGGGGTGTTACTATTATTTATGGGGTGTTACTATTATTTATGGGGTGTTACTATTATTTATGGGATGTTACTATTATTTATTAGGTGTTACTATTATTTATGGGGTGTTACTATTATTTATGAGGTGTTACTATTATTTATGAGGTGTTACTATTATTTATGGGGTGTTACTATTATTTATGGGGTGTTACTATTATTTATGGGGTGTTACTATTATTTATGGGGTGTTACTATTATTTATGGGATGTTACTATTATTTATGAGGTGTTACTATTATTTATGGGATGTTACTATTATTATGAGGTGTTACTATTATTATGGGGTGTTACTATTATTTATGGGATGTTACTATTATTTATGTGGTGTTACTATTATTTATGGGGTGTTACTATTATTTATGGGATGTTACTATTATTTATGTGGCGTTACTATTATTTATGGGACGTTACTATTATTTATGGGATGTTACTATTATTTATGGGGTGTTACTATTATTTATGGGATGTTACTATTATTTATGGGGTGTTACTATTATTTATGGGGTGTTACTATTATTTATGGGATGTTACTATTATTTATGGGGTGTTACTATTATTTATGGGGTGTTACTATTATTTATGGGATGTTACTATTATTTATGGGGTGTTACTATTATTTATGGGATGTTACTATTATTATGGGATGTTACTATTATTTATGGGGTGTTACTATTATTTATGGGATGTTACTATTATTTATGGGGTGTTACAATTATTTATGGGGTGTTACTATTATTTATGGGGTGTTACTATTATTTATGGGATGTTACTATTATTTATGAGGTGTTACTATTATTTATGGGATGTTACTATTATTATGAGGTGTTACTATTATTATGGGGTGTTACTATTATTATGGGATGTTACTATTATTTATGGGGTGTTACTATTATTTATGGGGTGTTACTATTATTTATGGGATGTTACTATTATTTATGGGGTGTTACTATTATTTATGGGGTGTTACTATTATTTATGGGATGTTACTATTATTTATGTGGTGTTACTATTATTTATGGGGTGTTACTATTATTTATGGGGTGTTACTATTATTATGGGATGTTACTATTATTTATGGGGTGTTACTATTATTTATGGGATGTTACTATTATTTATGTGGTGTTACTATTATTTATGGGGTGTTACTATTATTTATGGGGTGTTACTATTATTTATGAGGTGTTACTATTATTTATGGGATGTTACTATTATTATGAGGTGTTACTATTATTTATGGGGTGTTACTATTATTTATGGGGTGTTACTATTATTTATGGGATGTTACTATTATTTATGGGATGTTACTATTATTTATGGGGTGTTACTATTATTTATGGGATGTTACTATTATTTATGGGATGTTACTATTATTTATGGGGTGTTACTATTATTTATGGGGTGTTACTATTATTTATGGGATGTTACTATTATTTATGTGGTGTTACTATTATTTATGGGGTGTTACTATTATTTATGGGGTGTTACTATTATTATGGGATGTTACTATTATTTATGGGGTGTTACTATTATTTATGGGATGTTACTATTATTTATGTGGTGTTACTATTATTTATGGGGTGTTACTATTATTTATGGGGTGTTACTATTATTTATGAGGTGTTACTATTATTATGGGGTGTTACTATTATTATGAGGTGTTACTATTATTTATGGGGTGTTACTATTATTTATGAGATGTTACTATTATTTATGGGGTGTTACTATTATTTATGGGATGTTACTATTATTTATGGGGTGTTACTATTATTTATGGGGTGTTACTATTATTATGGGATGTTACTATTATTTATGGGGTGTTACTATTATTTATGGGATGTTACTATTATTTATGGGTGTTACTATTATTTATGGGATGTTACTATTATTATGGGGTGTTACTATTATTTATGGGATGTTACTATTATTTATGGGGTGTTACTATTATTTATGGGATGTTACTATTATTTATGAGGTGTTACTATTATATATGGGATGTTACTATTATTATGAGGTGTTACTATTATTATGGGGTGTTACTATTATTTATGGGATGTTACTATTATTTATGTGGTGTTACTATTATTTATGGGGTGTTACTATTGTTTATGAGATGTTACTATTATTTATGGGGTGTTACTATTATTTATGGTATGTTACTATTATTTATGGGGTGTTACTATTATTTATGGGGTGTTACTATTATTTATGGGGTGTTACTATTATTATGGGATGTTACTATTATTTATGGGGTGTTACTATTATTATGGGATGTTACTATTATTTATGGGGTGTTACTATTATTTATGAGATGTTACTATTATTTATGGGGTGTTACTATTATTTATGGGATGTTACTATTATTTATGGGATGTTACTATTATTTATGGGGTGTTACTATTATTTATGGGATGTTACTATTATTTATGAGTTGTTACTATTATTTATGGGGTGTTACTATTATTTATGGGATGTTACTATTATTTATGAGGTGTTACTATTATTTATGGGGTGTTACTATTATTTATGGGGTGTTACTATTATTTATGAGATGTTACTGTTATTTATGGGGTGTTACTATTATTTATGGGATGTCACTATTATTTATGGGATGTCACTATTATTTATGGGATGTCACTATTATTTATGGGGTGTTACTATTATTTATGGGTGTTACTATTATTTATGAGGTGTTACTATTATTTATGGGATGTTACTATTATTTATGGGGTGTTACTATTATTTATGGGGTGTTACTATTATTTATGGGATGTTACTATTATTTATGGGGTGTTACTATTATTTATGGGGTGTTACTATTATTTATGAGATGTTACTATTATTTATGGGGTGTTACTATTATTTATGGGATGTCACTATTATTTATGGGATGTCACTATTATTTATGGGGTGTTACTATTATTTATGGGTGTTACTATTATTTATGAGGTGTTACTATTATTTATGGGGTGTTACTATTATTTATGGGATGTTACTATTATTTATGTGGTGTTACTATTATTTATGGGGTGTTACTATTATTTATGAGATGTTACTATTATTTATGGGGTGTTACTATTATTTATGGGATGTTACTATTATTTATGGGGTGTTACAATTATTTATGGGGTGTTACTATTATTTATGGGGTGTTACTATTATTATGGGGTGTTACTATTATTTATGGGATGTTACTATTATTTATGAGGTGTTACTATTATTTATGGGATGTTACTATTATTATGAGGTGTTACTATTATTATGGGGTGTTACTATTATTTATGGGATGTTACTATTATTTATGTGGTGTTACTATTATTTATGGGGTGTTACTATTATTTATGGGATGTTACTATTATTATGGGGTGTAACTATTATTTATGGGATGTTACTATTATTTATGTGGTGTTACTATTATTTATGTGGTGTTACTATTATTTATGAGGTGTTACTATTATTTATGTGGTGTTACTATTATTTATGGGGTGTTACTATTATTTATGGGATGTTACTATTATTATGGGGTGTTACTATTATTTATGTGGTGTTACTATTATTTATGTGGTGTTACTATTATTTATGGGATGTCACTATTATTTATGAGGTGTTACTATTATTTATGGGATGTCACTATTATTTATGGGATGTCACTATTATTTATGGGGTGTTACTATTATTTATGGGTGTTACTATTATTTATGAGGTGTCACTATTATTTATGGGATGTCACTATTATTTATGGGATGTCACTATTATTTATGGGGTGTCACTATTATTTATGGGGTGTTACTATTATTTATGGGATGTCACTATTATTTATGGGATGTCACTATTATTTATGTGGTGTTACTATTATTTATGGGGTGTTACTATTATTTATGAGATGTTACTATTATTTATGGGGTGTTACTATTATTTATGGGATGTTACTATTATTTATGGGGTGTTACAATTATTTATGGGGTGTTACTATTATTTATGGGGTGTTACTATTATTATGGGGTGTTACTATTATTTATGGGATGTTACTATTATTTATGAGGTGTTACTATTATTTATGGGATGTTACTATTATTATGAGGTGTTACTATTATTATGGGGTGTTACTATTATTTATGGGATGTTACTATTATTTATGTGGTGTTACTATTATTTATGGGGTGTTACTATTATTTATGGGATGTTACTATTATTATGGGGTGTAACTATTATTTATGGGATGTTACTATTATTTATGTGGTGTTACTATTATTTATGTGGTGTTACTATTATTTATGAGGTGTTACTATTATTTATGTGGTGTTACTATTATTTATGGGGTGTTACTATTATTTATGGGATGTTACTATTATTATGGGGTGTTACTATTATTTATGTGGTGTTACTATTATTTATGTGGTGTTACTATTATTTATGGGATGTCACTATTATTTATGAGGTGTTACTATTATTTATGGGATGTCACTATTATTTATGGGATGTCACTATTATTTATGGGGTGTTACTATTATTTATGGGTGTTACTATTATTTATGAGGTGTCACTATTATTTATGGGATGTCACTATTATTTATGGGATGTCACTATTATTTATGGGGTGTCACTATTATTTATGGGGTGTTACTATTATTTATGGGATGTCACTATTATTTATGGGATGTCACTATTATTTATGGGGTGTCACTATTATTTATGGGTGTTACTATTATTTATGGGGTGTAACTATTATTATGGGGTATTACTATTATTATGGGGTGTTACTATTATTTATGGGGTGTTACTATTATTTATGGGGTGTTACTATTATTTATGAGGTGTTACTATTATTTATGGGATGTTACTATTATTATGGGGTGTAACTATTATTTATGGGATGTTACTATTATTTATGGGGTGTTACTATTATTTATGGGGTGTTACTATTATTTATGGGATGTTACTATTATTTATGGGGTGTTACTATTATTTATGGGATGTTACTATTATTTATGGGATGTTACTATTATTTATGGGGTGTTACTATTATTTATGGGATGTCACTATTATTTATGAGGTGTTACTATTATTTATGGGATGTCACTATTATTTATGGGATGTCACTATTATTTATGGGGTGTTACTATTATTTATGGGTGTTACTATTATTTATGAGGTGTCACTATTATTTATGGGATGTCACTATTATTTATGGGATGTCACTATTATTTATGGGGTGTCACTATTATTATGGGGTATTACCATTATTATGGGGTGTTACTATTATTTATGGGGTGTTAGTATTATTATGGGGTGTTATTATTATTTATGTGGTGTTACTATTATTTATGGGGTGTTACTATTATTATGGGGTGTTATTATTATTTATGTGGTGTTACTATTATTTATGGGGTGTTACTATTATTTATGGGATGTTACTATTATTTATGGGATGTTACTATTATTTATGAGGTGTTACTATTATTTATGGGGTGTTACTATTATTTATGGGATGTTACTATTATTTATGGGATGTTACTATTATTTATGAGGTGTTACTATTATTTATGTGGTGTTACTATTATTTATGGGGTGTTACTATTATTTATGGGATGTTACTATTATTTATGAGGTGTTACTATTATTTATGGGGTGTTACTATTATTTATGGGGTGTCACTATTATTTATGGGATGTCACTATTATTTATGGGGTGTCACTATTATTTATGGGTGTTACTATTATTTATGGGGTGTAACTATTATTATGGGGTATTACTATTATTATGGGGTGTTACTATTATTTATGGGGTGTTACTATTATTATGGGGTGTTATTATTATTTATGAGGTGTTACTATTATTTATGAGGTGTCACTATTATTTATGGGATGTCACTATTATTTATGGGATGTCACTATTATTTATGGGATGTTACTATTATTTATGGGGTGTTACTATTATTTATGAGGTGTCACTATTATTTATGGGATGTCACTATTATTTATGGGATGTCACTATTATTTATGGGGTGTCACTATTATTTATGGGATGTTACTATTATTTATGGGGTGTTACTATTATTTATGGGATGTTACTATTATTTATGGGGTGTTACTATTATTTATGGGATGTTACTATTATTTATGGGGTGTTACTATTATTATGGGGTGTTACTATTATTTATGGGGTGTTACTATTATTTATGGGGTGTTACTATTATTATGGGGTGTTACTATTATTTATGGGGTGTTACTATTATTTATGGGATGTTACTATTATTTATGAGGTGTTACTATTATTTATGGGATGTTACTATTATTTATGGGGTGTTACTATTATTTATGGGATGTTACTATTATTTATGGGGTGTTACTATTATTTATGGGGTGTCACTATTATTTATTGGGTGTTACTATTATTTATGGGTGTTACTATTATTTATGAGGTGTTACTATTATTTATGGGGTGTTACTATTATTTATGGGATGTTACTATTATTTATGGGGTGTTACTATTATTTATGGGGTGTTACTATTATTTATGGGGTGTTACTATTATTTATGAGGTGTTACTATTATTTATGGGATGTCACTATTATTTATGGGGTGTTACTATTATTTATGGGGTGTTACTATTATTTATGGGATGTTACTATTATTTATGGGGTGTTACTATTATTTATGGGGTGTTACTATTATTTATGGGGTTTTTACTATTATTTATGGGATGTTACTATTATTTATGGGTGTTACTATTATTTATGGGATGTTACTATTATTTATGGGGTGTTACTATTATTTATGGGTGTTACTATTATTTATGGGATGTTACTATTATTTATGAGGTGTTACTATTATTTATGGGATGTTACTATTATTATGAGGTGTTACTATTATTTATGGGGTGTTACTATTATTATGGGGTGTTACTATTATTTATGGGATGTTAATATTATTTATGAGGTGTTACTATTATTTATGGGGTGTTACTATTATTATGGGGTGTTACTATTATTTATGGGATGTTAATATTATTTATGAGGTGTTACTATTATTTATGGGGTGTTACTATTATTATGGGGTGTTACTATTATTTATGGGATGTTAATATTATTTATGGGGTGTTACTATTATTTATGGGATGTTACTATTATTTATGGGGTGTTACTATTATTTATGGGATGTTACTATTATTATGGGGTGTTACTATTATTTATGGGGTGTTACTATTATTATGGGGTGTTACTATTATTTATGGGGTGTTACTATTATTTATGGGATGTTACTATTATTTATGGGGTGTTACTATTATTATGGGGTGTTACTATTATTTATGGGGTGTTACTATTATTTATGGGATGTTACTATTATTTATGGGGTGTTACTATTATTTATGGGATGTTACTATTATTATGGGGTGTTACTATTATTTATGGGGTGTTACTATTATTATGGGGTGTTACTATTATTTATGGGGTGTTACTATTATTTATGGGATGTTACTATTATTTATGGGGTGTTACTATTATTTATGGGGTGTTACTATTATTTATGAGGTGTTATTATTATTTATGGGATGTTACTATTATTATGGGGTGTTACTATTATTTATGAGGTGTTACTATTATTTATGGGGTGTTACTATTATTATGGGGTGTTACTATTATTTATGGGATGTTACTATTATTTATGGGATGTTACTATTATTTATGAGGTGTTACTATTATTTATGGGATGTTACTATTATTTATGGGGTGTTACTATTATTTATGGGATGTTACTATTATTTATGGGGTGTTACTATTATTTATGGGGTGTCACTATTATTTATTGGGTGTTACTATTATTTATGGGTGTTACTATTATTTATGAGGTGTTACTATTATTTATGGGGTGTTACTATTATTTATGGGATGTTACTATTATTTATGGGGTGTTACTATTATTTATGGGGTGTTACTATTATTTATGGGGTGTTACTATTATTTATGAGGTGTTACTATTATTTATGGGATGTCACTATTATTTATGGGGTGTTACTATTATTTATGGGGTGTTACTATTATTTATGGGATGTTACTATTATTTATGAGGTGTTACTATTATTTATGGGGTGTTACTATTATTTATGGGGTGTTACTATTATTTATGGGTGTTACTATTATTTATGGGATGTTACTATTATTTATGGGGTGTTACTATTATTTATGGGGTGTTACTATTATTTATGGGGTGTTACTATTATTTATGGGGTGTTACTATTATTTATGGGGTTTTTACTATTATTTATGGGATGTTACTATTATTTATGGGTGTTACTATTATTTATGGGATGTTACTATTATTTATGGGGTGTTACTATTATTTATGGGTGTTACTATTATTTATGGGATGTTACTATTATTTATGAGGTGTTACTATTATTTATGGGATGTTACTATTATTATGAGGTGTTACTATTATTTATGGGGTGTTACTATTATTATGGGGTGTTACTATTATTTATGGGATGTTAATATTATTTATGAGGTGTTACTATTATTTATGGGATGTTACTATTATTTATGGGGTGTTACTATTATTTATGGGATGTTACTATTATTATGGGGTGTTACTATTATTTATGGGGTGTTACTATTATTATGGGGTGTTACTATTATTTATGGGGTGTTACTATTATTTATGGGATGTTACTATTATTTATGGGGTGTTACTATTATTTATGGGATGTTACTATTATTTATGGGGTGTTACTATTATTATGGAGTGTTACTATTATTTATGGGGTGTTACTATTATTTATGGGATGTTACTATTATTTATGGGGTGTTACTATTATTTATGGGATGTTACTATTATTATGGGGTGTTACTATTATTTATGGGGTGTTACTATTATTATGGGGTGTTACTATTATTTATGGGGTGTTACTATTATTTATGGGATGTTACTATTATTTATGGGGTGTTACTATTATTTATGGGGTGTTACTATTATTTATGAGGTGTTATTATTATTTATGGGATGTCACTATTATTTATGGGGTGTTACTATTATTTATGGGATGTTACTATTATTTATGGGGTGTTACTATTATTTATGGGATGTCACTATTATTTATGAGGTGTTACTATTATTTATGGGATGTTACTATTATTTATGGGGTGTTACTATTATTTATGGGGTGTTACTATTATTTATGGGATGTTACTATTATTTATGGGGTGTTACTATTATTTATGGGGTGTTACTATTATTTATGGGATGTTACTATTATTTATGGGGTGTTACTATTATTTATGGGATGTTACTATTATTATGGGATGTTACTATTATTTATGGGGTGTTACTATTATTTATGGGATGTTACTATTATTTAAGGGGTGTTACAATTATTTATGGGGTGTTACTATTATTTATGGGGTGTTACTATTATTTATGGGATGTTACTATTATTTATGAGGTGTTACTATTATTTATGGGATGTTACTATTATTATGAGGTGTTACTATTATTATGGGGTGTTACTATTATTATGGGATGTTACTATTATTTATGGGGTGCTACTATTATTTATGGGGTGTTACTATTATTTATGGGATGTTACTATTATTTATGGGGTGTTACTATTATTTATGGGGTGTTACTATTATTTATGGGATGTTACTATTATTTATGTGGTGTTACTATTATTTATGGGGTGTTACTATTATTTATGGGATGTTACTATTATTATGAGGTGTTACTATTATTTATGGGGTGTTACTATTATTTATGAGATGTTACTATTATTTATGGGGTGTTACTATTATTTATGGGATGTTACTATTATTTATGGGGTGTTACTATTATTTATGGGGTGTTACTATTATTATGGGATGTTACTATTATTTATGGGGTGTTACTATTATTTATGGGATGTTACTATTATTTATGGGTGTTACTATTATTTATGGGTGTTACTATTATTTATGGGATGTTACTATTATTATGGGGTGTTACTATTATTTATGGGATGTTACTATTATTTATGGGGTGTTACTATTATTTATGGGATGTTACTATTATTTATGAGGTGTTACTATTATATATGGGATGTTACTATTATTATGAGGTGTTACTATTATTATGGGGTGTTACTATTATTTATGGGATGTTACTATTATTTATGTGGTGTTACTATTATTTATGGGGTGTTACTATTATTTATGAGATGTTACTATTATTTATGGGGTGTTACTATTATTTATGGGATGTTACTATTATTTATGGGGTGTTACTATTATTTATGGGATGTTACTATTATTTATGGGTGTTACTATTATTTATGGGTGTTACTATTATTTATGGGATGTTACTATTATTATGGGGTGTTACTATTATTTATGGGATGTTACTATTATTTATGGGGTGTTACTATTATTTATGGGATGTTACTATTATTTATGAGGTGTTACTATTATATATGGGATGTTACTATTATTATGAGGTGTTACTATTATTATGGGGTGTTACTATTATTTATGGGATGTTACTATTATTTATGTGGTGTTACTATTATTTATGGGGTGTTACTATTATTTATGAGATGTTACTATTATTTATGGGGTGTTACTATTATTTATGGTATGTTACTATTATTTATGGGGTGTTACTATTATTTATGGGATGTTACTATTATTATGGGGTGTTACTATTATTTATGGGGTGTTACTATTATTATGGGGTGTTACTATTATTTATGGGGTGTTACTATTATTTATGGGATGTTACTATTATTTATGGGGTGTTACTATTATTTATGGGGTGTTACTATTATTTATGGGGTGTTACTATTATTTATGGGGTGTTACTATTATTTATGAGGTGTTATTATTATTTATGGGATGTTACTATTATTATGGGGTGTTACTATTATTTATGAGGTGTTACTATTATTTATGGGGTGTTACTATTATTATGGGGTGTTACTATTATTTATGGGATGTTACTATTATTTATGGGATGTTACTATTATTTATGAGGTGTTACTATTATTTATGGGATGTTACTATTATTTATGGGGTGTTACTATTATTTATGGGATGTTACTATTATTTATGGGGTGTTACTATTATTTATGGGGTGTCACTATTATTTATTGGGTGTTACTATTATTTATGGGTGTTACTATTATTTATGAGGTGTTACTATTATTTATGGGGTGTTACTATTATTTATGGGATGTTACTATTATTTATGGGGTGTTACTATTATTTATGGGGTGTTACTATTATTTATGGGGTGTTACTATTATTTATGAGGTGTTACTATTATTTATGGGATGTCACTATTATTTATGGGGTGTTACTATTATTTATGGGGTGTTACTATTATTTATGGGATGTTACTATTATTTATGAGGTGTTACTATTATTTATGGGGTGTTACTATTATTTATGGGGTGTTACTATTATTTATGGGTGTTACTATTATTTATGGGATGTTACTATTATTTATGGGGTGTTACTATTATTTATGGGGTGTTACTATTATTTATGGGGTGTTACTATTATTTATGGGGTGTTACTATTATTTATGGGGTTTTTACTATTATTTATGGGATGTTACTATTATTTATGGGTGTTACTATTATTTATGGGATGTTACTATTATTTATGGGGTGTTACTATTATTTATGGGTGTTACTATTATTTATGGGATGTTACTATTATTTATGAGGTGTTACTATTATTTATGGGATGTTACTATTATTATGAGGTGTTACTATTATTTATGGGGTGTTACTATTATTATGGGGTGTTACTATTATTTATGGGATGTTAATATTATTTATGAGGTGTTACTATTATTTATGGGATGTTACTATTATTTATGGGGTGTTACTATTATTTATGGGATGTTACTATTATTATGGGGTGTTACTATTATTTATGGGGTGTTACTATTATTATGGGGTGTTACTATTATTTATGGGGTGTTACTATTATTTATGGGATGTTACTATTATTTATGGGGTGTTACTATTATTATGGAGTGTTACTATTATTTATGGGGTGTTACTATTATTTATGGGATGTTACTATTATTTATGGGGTGTTACTATTATTTATGGGATGTTACTATTATTATGGGGTGTTACTATTATTTATGGGGTGTTACTATTATTATGGGGTGTTACTATTATTTATGGGGTGTTACTATTATTTATGGGATGTTACTATTATTTATGGGGTGTTACTATTATTTATGAGGTGTTATTATTATTTATGGGATGTCACTATTATTTATGGGGTGTTACTATTATTTATGGGATGTTACTATTATTTATGGGGTGTTACTATTATTTATGGGATGTTACTATTATTATGGGGTGTTACTATTATTTATGAGGTGTTACTATTATTATGGGGTGTTACTATTATTTATGGGATGTTACTATTATTTATGGGGTGTTACTATTATTTATGGGGTGTTACTATTATTTATGGGATGTCACTATTATTTATGAGGTGTTACTATTATTTATGGGATGTCACTATTATTTATGGGATGTTACTATTATTTATGGGGTGTTACTATTATTTATAAAGTGTTACTATTATTTATGGGATGTTACTATTATTTATGGGGTGTTACTATTATTTATGGGATGTCACTATTATTTATGAGGTGTTACTATTATTTATGGGATGTTACTATTATTATGGGATGTTACTATTATTTATGGGGTGTTACTATTATTTATGGGATGTTACTATTATTTAAGGGGTGTTACAATTATTTATGGGGTGTTACTATTATTTATGGGGTGTTACTATTATTTATGGGATGTTACTATTATTTATGAGGTGTTACTATTATTTATGGGATGTTACTATTATTATGAGGTGTTACTATTATTATGGGGTGTTACTATTATTATGGGATGTTACTATTATTTATGGGGTGTTACTATTATTTATGGGATGTTACTATTATTTATGGGGTGTTACTATTATTTATGGGGTGTTACTATTATTTATGGGATGTTACTATTATTTATGTGGTGTTACTATTATTTATGGGGAGTTACTATTATTTATGGGGTGTTACTATTATTATGGGATGTTACTATTATTTATGGGGTGTTACTATTATTTATGGGATGTTACTATTATTTATGTGGTGTTACTATTATTTATGGGGTGTTACTATTATTTATGGGGTGTTACTATTATTTATGGGGTGTTACTATTATTATGGGATGTTACTATTATTTATGGGGTGTTACTATTATTTATGGGGTGTTACTATTATTTATGGGATGTTACTATTATTTATGGGGTGTTACTATTATTTATGGGGTGTTACTATTATTTATGGGATGTTACTATTATTTATGTGGTGTTACTATTATTTATGGGGTGTTACTATTATTTATGGGGTGTTACTATTATTATGGGATGTTACTATTATTTATGGGGTGTTACTATTATTTATGGGATGTTACTATTATTTATGTGGTGTTACTATTATTTATGGGATGTTACTATTATTTATGTGGTGTTACTATTATTTATGGGGTGTTACTATTATTTATGGGGTGTTACTATTATTTATGAGGTGTTACTATTATTTATGAGGTGTTACTATTATTTATGGGATGTTACTATTATTATGAGGTGTTACTATTATTTATGGGGTGTTACTATTATTTATGAGATGTTACTATTATTTATGGGGTGTTACTATTATTTATGGGATGTTACTATTATTTATGGGGTGTTACTATTATTTATGGGGTGTTACTATTATTATGGGATGTTACTATTATTTATGGGGTGTTACTATTATTTATGGGATGTTACTATTATTTATGGGTGTTACTATTATTTATGGGTGTTACTATTATTTATGGGATGTTACTATTATTATGGGGTGTTACTATTATTTATGGGATGTTACTATTATTTATGGGGTGTTACTATTATTTATGGGATGTTACTATTATTTATGAGGTGTTACTATTATATATGGGATGTTACTATTATTATGAGGTGTTACTATTATTATGGGGTGTTACTATTATTTATGGGATGTTACTATTATTTATGTGGTGTTACTATTATTTATGGGGTGTTACTATTATTTATGAGATGTTACTATTATTTATGGGGTGTTACTATTATTTATGGGATGTTACTATTATTTATGGGGTGTTACTATTATTTATGGGATGTTACTATTATTTATGGGTGTTACTATTATTTATGGGTGTTACTATTATTTATGGGATGTTACTATTATTATGGGGTGTTACTATTATTTATGGGATGTTACTATTATTTATGGGGTGTTACTATTATTTATGGGATGTTACTATTATTTATGAGGTGTTACTATTATATATGGGATGTTACTATTATTATGAGGTGTTACTATTATTATGGGGTGTTACTATTATTTATGGGATGTTACTATTATTTATGTGGTGTTACTATTATTTATGGGGTGTTACTATTATTTATGAGATGTTACTATTATTTATGGGGTGTTACTATTATTTATGGTATGTTACTATTATTTATGGGGTGTTACTATTATTTATGGGGTGTTACTATTATTATGGGATGTTACTATTATTTATGGGGTGTTACTATTATTATGGGATGTTACTATTATTTATGGGGTGTTACTATTATTATGGGGTGTTACTATTATTTATGGGATGTTACTATTATTTATGGGGTGTTACTATTATTTATGAGGTGTTACTATTATTTATGGGGTGTTACTATTATTTATGGGGTGTTACTATTATTTATGAGGTGTCACTATTATTTATGGGATGTTACTATTATTTATGAGATGTTACTATTATTTATGGGGTGTTACTATTATTTATGGGATGTCACTATTATTTATGGGATGTCACTATTATTTATGGGGTGTTACTATTATTTATGGGTGTTACTATTATTTATGAGGTGTTACTATTATTTATGGGGTGTTACTATTATTTATGGGATGTTACTATTATTTATGTGGTGTTACTATTATTTATGGGGTGTTACTATTATTTATGAGATGTTACTATTATTTATGGGGTGTTACTATTATTTATGGGATGTTACTATTATTTATGTGGTGTTACTATTATTTATGGGGTGTTACTATTATTTATGGGATGTTACTATTATTATGGGGTGTAACTATTATTTATGGGATGTTACTATTATTTATGTGGTGTTACTATTATTTATGGGGTGTTACTATTATTTATGGGGTGTTACAATTATTTATGGGGTGTTACTATTATTTATGGGGTGTTACTATTATTATGGGGTGTTACTATTATTTATGGAATGTTACTATTATTTATGAGGTGTTACTATTATTTATGGGATGTTACTATTATTATGAGGTGTTACTATTATTATGGGGTGTTACTATTATTTATGGGATGTTACTATTATTTATGTGGTGTTACTATTATTTATGGGGTGTTACTATTATTTATGGGATGTTACTATTATTATGGGGTGTAACTATTATTTATGGGATGTTACTATTATTTATGTGGTGTTACTATTATTTATGTGGTGTTACTATTATTTATGGGGTGTTACTATTATTTATGGGGTGTTACTATTATTTATGAGGTGTTACTATTATTTATGGGATGTTACTATTATTATGGGGTGTAACTATTATTTATGGGATGTTACTATTATTTATGTGGTGTTACTATTATTTATGTGGTGTTACTATTATTTATGGGGTGTTACTATTATTTATGGGATGTTACTATTATTTATGGGGTGTTACTATTATTTATGGGATGTTACTATTATTTATGGGATGTTACTATTATTTATGGGGTGTTACTATTATTTATGGGATGTTACTATTATTTATGGGATGTCACTATTATTTATGAGGTGTTACTATTATTTATGGGATGTCACTATTATTTATGGGATGTCACTATTATTTATGGGGTGTTACTATTATTTATGGGTGTTACTATTATTTATGAGGTGTCACTATTATTTATGGGATGTCACTATTATTTATGGGATGTCACTATTATTTATGGGGTGTCACTATTATTTATGGGTGTTACTATTATTTATGGGGTGTAACTATTATTATGGGGTATTACTATTATTATGGGGTGTTACTATTATTTATGGGGTATTACTATTATTATGGGATGTCACTATTATTTATGGGATGTCACTATTATTTATGGGATGTTACTATTATTTATGGGGTGTTACTATTATTTATGGGGTGTTACTATTATTTATGGGTGTTACTATTATTTATGGGATGTTACTATTATTTATGGGGTGTTACTATTATTTATGAGGTGTTACTATTATTTATGAGGTGTTACTATTATTTATGGGATGTTACTATTATTTATGAGATGTTACTATTATTTATGGGGTGTTACTATTATTTATGGGATGTTACTATTATTTATGGGATGTTACTATTATTTATGGGGTGTTACTATTATTTATGAGGTGTTACTATTATTTATGGGATGTTACTATTATTTATGAGATGTTACTATTATTTATGGGGTGTTACTATTATTTATGGGATGTTACTATTATTTATGGGATGTTACTATTATTTATGGGGTGTTACTATTATTTATGAGATGTTACTATTATTTATGGGATGTTACTATTATTTATGAGATGTCACTATTATTTATGGGATGTTACTATTATTTATGAGGTGTTACTATTATTTATGGGGTGTTACTATTATTATGGGGTGTTACTATTATTTATGGGGTGTTACTATTATTTATGGGATGTTACTATTATTTATGGGATGTTACTATTATTTATGGGGTGTTACTATTATTATGGGATGTTACTATTATTTATGAGGTGTTGATATTATTATGGGGTTTTATTATTATTTATGGGGTGTTACTATTATTTATGGGATGTTACTATTATTATGGGGTGTTATTATTATTTATGGGGTGTTATTATTATTTATGGGGTGTTACTATTATTATGGGGTGTTACTATTATTTATGGGATGTTACTATTATTTATGGGATGTTACTATTATTTATGAGGTGTTACTATTATTTATGAGGTGTCACTATTATTTATGGGATGTCACTATTATTTATGGGATGTCACTATTATTTATGGGGTGTCACTATTATTTATGGGTGTTACTATTATTTATGGGGTGTAACTATTATTATGGGGTATTACTATTATTTATGGGATGTTACTATTATTTATGGGGTGTTACTATTATTATGGGGTGTTATTATTATTTATGAGGTGTTACTATTATTTATGAGGTGTCACTATTATTTATGGGATGTCACTATTATTTATGGGATGTCACTATTATTTATGGGATGTCACTATTATTTATGGGATGTTACTATTATTTATGGGGTGTTACTATTATTTATGAGGTGTTACTATTATTTATGAGGTGTCACTATTATTTATGGGATGTCACTATTATTTATGGGATGTCACTATTATTTATGGGGTGTCACTATTATTTATGGGATGTTACTATTATTTATGGGGTGTTACTATTATTTATGGGATGTTACTATTATTTATGGGGTGTTACTATTATTTATGGGATGTTACTATTATTTATGGGGTGTTACTATTATTTATGGGGTGTTACTATTATTTATGGGATGTTACTATTATTTATGAGGTGTTACTATTATTTATGGGATGTTACTATTATTTATGGGGTGTTACTATTATTTATGGGATGTTACTATTATTTATGGGGTGTTACTATTATTTATGGGGTGTTACTATTATTTATGGGATGTTACTATTATTTATGGGGTGTTACTATTATTTATGGGGTGTCACTATTATTTATTGGGTGTTACTATTATTTATGGGTGTTACTATTATTTATGAGGGGTTACTATTATTTATGGGGTGTTACTATTATTTATGGGATGTTACTATTATTTATGGGGTGTTACTATTATTTATGGGATGTTACTATTATTTATGGGGTGTTACTATTATTTATGGGATGTTACTATTATTATGGGGTGTTACTATTATTATGAGGTGTTACTATTATTTATGGGATGTTACTATTATTTATGGGGTGTTACTATTATTATGGGGTGTTACTATTATTTATGGGGTGTTACTATTATTTATGGGATGTTACTATTATTTATGGGGTGTTACTATTATTTATGGGATGTTACTATTATTATGGGGTGTTACTATTATTTATGGGGTGTTACTATTATTATGGGGTGTTACTATTATTTATGGGGTGTTACTATTATTTATGGGATGTTACTATTATTATGGGGTGTTACTATTATTTATGGGGTGTTACTATTATTTATGGGATGTTACTATTATTATGGGGTGTTACTATTATTTATGGGATGTTACTATTATTATGGGGTGTCACTATTATTTATGGGATGTCACTATTATTTATGGGATGTCACTATTATTTATGGGGTGTCACTATTATTTATGGGGTGTCACTATTATTTATGGGATGTCACTATTATTTATGGGGTGTCACTATTATTTATGGGATGTCACTATTATTTATGGGGTGTCACTATTATTTATGGGGTGTCACTATTATTTATGGGATGTCACTATTATTTATGGGGTGTCACTATTATTTATGGGGTGTTACTATTATTTATGAGGTGTTACTATTATTTATGAGGTGTTACTATTATTTATGAGGTGTTACTATTATTTATGAGGTGTTACTATTATTTATGGGGTGTTACTATTATTTATGAGATGTTACTATTATTTATGAGGTGTTACTATTATTTATGGGGTGTTACTATTATTTATGGGGTGTTACTATTATTTATGAGGTGTTACTATTATTTATGGGGTGTTACTATTATTTATGAGATGTTACTATTATTTATGAGGTGTTACTATTATTTATGGGGTGTTACTATTATTTATGGGGTGTTACTATTATTTATGAGGTGTTACTATTATTTATGAGGTGTTTCTATTATTTATGGGATGTTACTATTATTTATGGGGTGTCACTATTATTTATGGGGTGTTACTATTATTTATGAGGTGTTACTATTATTTATGAGGTGTTACTATTATTTATGAGGTGTTACTATTATTTATGTGGTGTTACTGTTATTTATGGGGTGTTACTATTATTTATGGGGTGTTACTATTATTTATGAGGTGTTACTATTATTTATGGGGTGTTACTATTATTTATGGGGTGTTACTATTATTTATGAGATGTTACTATTATTTATGGGGTGTTACTATTATTTATGGGATGTCACTATTATTTATGGGATGTCACTATTATTTATGGGGTGTTACTATTATTTATGGGTGTTACTATTATTTATGAGGTGTTACTATTATTTATGGGGTGTTACTATTATTTATGGGATGTTACTATTATTTATGTGGTGTTACTATTATTTATGGGGTGTTACTATTATTTATGAGATGTTACTATTATTTATGGGGTGTTACTATTATTTATGGGATGTTACTATTATTTATGGGGTGTTACTATTATTTATGGGGTGTTACTATTATTATGGGGTGTTACTATTATTTATGGGATGTTACTATTATTTATGAGGTGTTACTATTATTTATGGGATGTTACTATTATTATGAGGTGTTACTATTATTATGGGGTGTTACTATTATTTATGGGATGTTACTATTATTTATGTGGTGTTACTATTATTTATGTGGTGTTACTATTATTTATGGGATGTTACTATTATTTATGGGGTGTTACTATTATTTATGGGATGTCACTATTATTTATGGGGTGTTACTATTATTATGGGGTGTTACTATTATTTATGGGGTGTTACTATTATTTATGGGGTGTTACTATTATTTATGGGATGTTACTATTATTATGGGGTGTAACTATTATTTATGGGATGTTACTATTATTTATGGGGTGTTACTATTATTTATGGGATGTTACTATTATTAATGGGGTGTTACTATTATTTATGGGTGTTACTATTATTTATGGGATGTTACTATTATTTATGGGATGTCACTATTATTTATGGGATGTCACTATTATTTATGGGGTGTCACTATTATTTATGGGGTATTACTATTATTTATGGGATGTCACTATTATTTATGGGATGTCACTATTATTTATGGGGTGTCACTATTATTTATGGGTGTTACTATTATTTATGGGGTGTAACTATTATTATGGGGTATTACTATTATTATGGGGTGTTACTATTATTTATGGGGTGTTATTATTATTATGGGGTGTTATTATTATTTATGTGGTGTTACTATTATTTATGGGGTGTTACTATTATTATGGGGTGTTATTATTATTTATGGGGTGTTACTATTATTTATGGGATGTTACTATTATTTATGGGGTGTTACTATTATTTATGGGATGTTACTATTATTTATGGGATGTTACTATTATTTATGGAGTGTTACTATTATTTATGGGATGTTACTATTATTTATGGGGTGTTACTATTATTTATGGGATGTTACTATTATTTATGGGATGTTACTATTATTTATGAGGTGTTACTATTATTTATGGGATGTCACTATTATTTATGGGGTGTTACTATTATTTATGGGATGTTACTATTATTTATGGGATGTTACTATTATTTATGGGATGTTACTATTATTTATGAGGTGTTACTATTATTTATGGGGTGTTACTATTATTTATGGGATGTTACTATTATTTATGAGGTGTTACTATTATTTATGGGATGTCACTATTATTTATGAGGTGTTACTATTATTTATGGGGTGTTACTATTATTTATGGGGTGTTACTATTATTTATGGGATGTTACTATTATTTATGGGATGTTACTATTATTATGGGGTGTTACTATTATTTATGAGGTGTCACTATTATTTATGGGGTGTTACTATTATTTATGGGATGTTACTATTATTTATGGGATGTTACTATTATTTATGGGATGTCACTATTATTTATGAGGTGTTACTATTATTTATGGGGTGTTACTATTATTTATGGGGTGTTACTATTATTTATGGGGTGTCACTATTATTTATGAGGTGTTACTATTATTTATGGGGTGTTACTATTATTTATGGGATGTTACTATTATTTATGAGGTGTCACTATTATTTATGAGGTGTCACTATTATTTATGAGGTGTCACTATTATTTATGAGGTGTCACTATTATTTATGGGATGTCACTATTATTTATGGGGTGTTACTATTATTTATGGGATGTCACTATTATTTATGGGATGTCACTATTATTTATGGGGTGTTACTATTATTTATGGGATGTTACTATTATTTATGGGATGTTACTATTATTTATGGGATGTTACTATTATTTATGAGGTGTTACTATTATTTATGGGGTGTTACTATTATTTATGAGGTGTCACTATTATTTATGAGGTGTTACTATTATTTATGGGATGTCACTATTATTTATGAGGTGTTACTATTATTTATGGGATGTTACTATTATTTATGAGGTGTCACTATTATTTATGGGATGTCACTATTATTTATGGGGTGTTACTATTATTTATGGGATGTCACTATTATTTATGGGATGTCACTATTATTTATGGGGTGTCACTATTATTTATGGGATGTCACTATTATTTATGGGATGTTACTATTATTTATGAGGTGTTACTATTATTTATGGGATGTCACTATTATTTATGGGATGTCACTATTATTTATGGGGTGTCACTATTATTTATGGGATGTCACTATTATTTATGGGATGTTACTATTATTTATGAGGTGTTACTATTATTTATGGGATGTCACTATTATTTATGGGATGTCACTATTATTTATGAGGTGTTACTATTATTTATGGGATGTCACTATTATTTATGGGATGTCACTATTATTTATGGGGTGTCACTATTATTTATGGGATGTCACTATTATTTATGAGATGTTACTATTATTTATGGGATGTCACTATTATTTATGAGGTGTTACTATTATTTATGGGATGTTACTATTATTTATGAGGTGTCACTATTATTTATGGGATGTCACTATTATTTATGGGATGTCACTATTATTTATGGGGTGTCACTATTATTTATGGGGTGTTACTATTATTTATGGGGTGTCACTATTATTTATGGGGTGTTACTATTATTTATGAGGTGTTACTATTATTTATGGGATGTCACTATTATTTATGGGATGTCACTATTATTTATGGGGTGTTACTATTATTTATGAGGTGTTACTATTATTTATGGGGTGTTACTATTATTTATGAGGTGTTACTATTATTTATGGGATGTCACTATTATTTATGGGGTGTCACTATTATTTATGGGGTGTTACTATTATTTATGGGGTGTTACTATTATTTATGAGGTGTTACTATTATTTATGGGATGTCACTATTATTTATGGGATGTCACTATTATTTATGGGGTGTCACTATTATTTATGGGATGTCACTATTATTTATGGGATGTTACTATTATTTATGAGGTGTTACTATTATTTATGGGATGTCACTATTATTTATGGGATGTCACTATTATTTATGGGGTGTCACTATTATTTATGGGATGTCACTATTATTTATGGGATGTTACTATTATTTATGGGGTGTTACTATTATTTATGGGATGTCACTATTATTTATGGGATGTCACTATTATTTATGGGGTGTCACTATTATTTATGGGATGTCACTATTATTTATGGGATGTTACTATTATTTATGAGGTGTTACTATTATTTATGGGATGTCACTATTATTTATGGGATGTCACTATTATTTATGGGGTGTCACTATTATTTATGGGATGTCACTATTATTTATGGGGTGTTACTATTATTTATGGGATGTTACTATTATTTATGGGGTGTTACTATTATTTATGGGATGTTACTATTATTTATGGGATGTTACTATTATTTATGGGGTGTTACTATTATTTATGGGATGTTACTATTATTTATGGGGTGTTACTATTATTTATGGGATGTTACTATTATTTATGGGATGTTACTATTATTTATGAGGTGTTACTATTATTTATGGGATGTCACTATTATTTATGGGGTGTTACTATTATTTATGGGATGTTACTATTATTTATGGGATGTTACTATTATTTATGGGATGTTACTATTATTTATGAGGTGTTACTATTATTTATGGGGTGTTACTATTATTTATGGGATGTTACTATTATTTATGAGGTGTTACTATTATTTATGGGATGTCACTATTATTTATGAGGTGTTACTATTATTTATGGGGTGTTACTATTATTTATGGGGTGTTACTATTATTTATGGGATGTTACTATTATTTATGGGATGTTACTATTATTATGGGGTGTTACTATTATTTATGAGGTGTCACTATTATTTATGGGGTGTTACTATTATTTATGGGATGTTACTATTATTTATGGGATGTTACTATTATTTATGGGATGTCACTATTATTTATGAGGTGTTACTATTATTTATGGGGTGTTACTATTATTTATGAGGTGTTACTATTATTTATGGGATGTCACTATTATTTATGAGGTGTTACTATTATTTATGGGGTGTTACTATTATTTATGAGGTGTCACTATTATTTATGAGGTGTCACTATTATTTATGGGATGTCACTATTATTTATGGGGTGTCACTATTATTTATGGGATGTCACTATTATTTATGGGATGTCACTATTATTTATGGGGTGTTACTATTATTTATGGGATGTTACTATTATTTATGGGATGTTACTATTATTTATGGGATGTTACTATTATTTATGAGGTGTTACTATTATTTATGGGGTGTTACTATTATTTATGAGGTGTCACTATTATTTATGAGGTGTTACTATTATTTATGGGATGTTACTATTATTTATGGGATGTCACTATTATTTATGAGGTGTTACTATTATTTATGGGGTGTTACTATTATTTATGAGGTGTCACTATTATTTATGAGGTGTCACTATTATTTATGGGATGTCACTATTATTTATGGGGTGTTACTATTATTTATGGGATGTCACTATTATTTATGGGATGTCACTATTATTTATGGGGTGTCACTATTATTTATGGGATGTCACTATTATTTATGGGATGTTACTATTATTTATGAGGTGTTACTATTATTTATGGGATGTCACTATTATTTATGGGATGTCACTATTATTTATGAGGTGTTACTATTATTTATGGGATGTCACTATTATTTATGGGATGTCACTATTATTTATGGGGTGTCACTATTATTTATGGGATGTCACTATTATTTATGGGATGTTACTATTATTTATGGGATGTCACTATTATTTATGAGGTGTTACTATTATTTATGGGATGTTACTATTATTTATGAGGTGTCACTATTATTTATGGGATGTCACTATTATTTATGGGATGTCACTATTATTTATGGGGTGTCACTATTATTTATGGGGTGTTACTATTATTTATGGGGTGTCACTATTATTTATGGGGTGTTACTATTATTTATGAGGTGTTACTATTATTTATGGGATGTCACTATTATTTATGGGATGTCACTATTATTTATGGGGTGTTACTATTATTTATGAGGTGTTACTATTATTTATGGGGTGTTACTATTATTTATGAGGTGTTACTATTATTTATGGGATGTCACTATTATTTATGGGGTGTCACTATTATTTATGGGGTGTTACTATTATTTATGGGGTGTCACTATTATTTATGGGGTGTTACTATTATTTATGAGGTGTTACTATTATTTATGGGATGTCACTATTATTTATGGGATGTCACTATTATTTATGGGGTGTCACTATTATTTATGGGATGTCACTATTATTTATGGGGTGTTACTATTATTTATGGGATGTTACTATTATTTATGGGGTGTTACTATTATTTATGGGATGTTACTATTATTTATGGGATGTTACTATTATTTATGGGGTGTTACTATTATTTATGGGATGTTACTATTATTTATGGGGTGTTACTATTATTTATGGGATGTTACTATTATTTATGGGATGTTACTATTATTTATGAGGTGTTACTATTATTTATGGGATGTCACTATTATTTATGGGGTGTTACTATTATTTATGGGATGTTACTATTATTTATGGGATGTTACTATTATTTATGGGATGTTACTATTATTTATGAGGTGTTACTATTATTTATGGGGTGTTACTATTATTTATGGGATGTTACTATTATTTATGAGGTGTTACTATTATTTATGGGATGTCACTATTATTTATGAGGTGTTACTATTATTTATGGGGTGTTACTATTATTTATGGGGTGTTACTATTATTTATGGGATGTTACTATTATTTATGGGATGTTACTATTATTATGGGGTGTTACTATTATTTATGAGGTGTCACTATTATTTATGGGGTGTTACTATTATTTATGGGATGTTACTATTATTTATGGGATGTTACTATTATTTATGGGATGTCACTATTATTTATGAGGTGTTACTATTATTTATGGGGTGTTACTATTATTTATGAGGTGTTACTATTATTTATGGGATGTCACTATTATTTATGAGGTGTTACTATTATTTATGGGGTGTTACTATTATTTATGAGGTGTCACTATTATTTATGAGGTGTCACTATTATTTATGGGATGTCACTATTATTTATGGGGTGTCACTATTATTTATGGGATGTCACTATTATTTATGGGATGTCACTATTATTTATGGGGTGTTACTATTATTTATGGGATGTTACTATTATTTATGGGATGTTACTATTATTTATGGGATGTTACTATTATTTATGAGGTGTTACTATTATTTATGGGGTGTTACTATTATTTATGAGGTGTCACTATTATTTATGAGGTGTTACTATTATTTATGGGATGTTACTATTATTTATGGGATGTCACTATTATTTATGAGGTGTTACTATTATTTATGGGGTGTTACTATTATTTATGAGGTGTCACTATTATTTATGAGGTGTCACTATTATTTATGGGATGTCACTATTATTTATGGGGTGTTACTATTATTTATGGGATGTCACTATTATTTATGGGATGTCACTATTATTTATGGGGTGTCACTATTATTTATGGGATGTCACTATTATTTATGGGATGTTACTATTATTTATGAGGTGTTACTATTATTTATGGGATGTCACTATTATTTATGGGATGTCACTATTATTTATGAGGTGTTACTATTATTTATGGGATGTCACTATTATTTATGGGATGTCACTATTATTTATGGGGTGTCACTATTATTTATGGGATGTCACTATTATTTATGGGATGTTACTATTATTTATGGGATGTCACTATTATTTATGAGGTGTTACTATTATTTATGGGATGTTACTATTATTTATGAGGTGTCACTATTATTTATGGGATGTCACTATTATTTATGGGATGTCACTATTATTTATGGGGTGTCACTATTATTTATGGGGTGTTACTATTATTTATGGGGTGTCACTATTATTTATGGGGTGTTACTATTATTTATGAGGTGTTACTATTATTTATGGGATGTCACTATTATTTATGGGATGTCACTATTATTTATGGGGTGTTACTATTATTTATGAGGTGTTACTATTATTTATGGGGTGTTACTATTATTTATGAGGTGTTACTATTATTTATGGGATGTCACTATTATTTATGGGGTGTCACTATTATTTATGGGGTGTTACTATTATTTATGGGGTGTCACTATTATTTATGGGGTGTTACTATTATTTATGAGGTGTTACTATTATTTATGGGATGTCACTATTATTTATGGGATGTCACTATTATTTATGGGGTGTCACTATTATTTATGGGATGTCACTATTATTTATGGGATGTTACTATTATTTATGAGGTGTCACTATTATTTATGGGATGTCACTATTATTTATGGGATGTCACTATTATTTATGGGGTGTCACTATTATTTATGGGATGTCACTATTATTTATGGGATGTTACTATTATTTATGGGGTGTTACTATTATTTATGGGATGTCACTATTATTTATGGGATGTCACTATTATTTATGGGGTGTCACTATTATTTATGGGATGTCACTATTATTTATGGGATGTTACTATTATTTATGAGGTGTTACTATTATTTATGGGATGTCACTATTATTTATGGGATGTCACTATTATTTATGGGGTGTCACTATTATTTATGGGATGTCACTATTATTTATGGGATGTTACTATTATTTATGGGGTGTTACTATTATTTATGGGATGTCACTATTATTTATGGGATGTCACTATTATTTATGAGGTGTCACTATTATTTATGGGATGTCACTATTATTTATGGGATGTCACTATTATTTATGGGGTGTCACTATTATTTATGGGATGTCACTATTATTTATGGGATGTTACTATTATTTATGAGGTGTTACTATTATTTATGGGATGTCACTATTATTTATGGGATGTCACTATTATTTATGGGGTGTCACTATTATTTATGGGATGTCACTATTATTTATGGGATGTTACTATTATTTATGGGGTGTTACTATTATTTATGGGATGTCACTATTATTTATGGGATGTCACTATTATTTATGAGGTGTCACTATTATTTATGGGATGTCACTATTATTTATGGGATGTCACTATTATTTATGGGATGTTACTATTATTTATGAGGTGTCACTATTATTTATGGGATGTCACTATTATTTATGGGATGTCACTATTATTTATGGGGTGTCACTATTATTTATGGGGTGTTACTATTATTTATGGGATGTCACTATTATTTATGGGATGTCACTATTATTTATGAGGTAATACTATTATTTATGGGATGTCACTATTATTTATGGGATGTCACTATTATTTATGGGATGTTACTATTATTTATGGGGTGTTACTATTATTTATGGGTGTTACTATTATTTATGAGGTGTCACTATTATTTATGGGATGTCACTATTATTTATGGGATGTCACTATTATTTATGGGGTGTCACTATTATTTATGGGTGTTACTATTATTTATGGGGTGTTACTATTATTATGGGGTGTTACTATTATTTATGGGGTGTTACTATTATTATGGGGTGTTACTATTATTTATGTGGTGTTACTATTATTTATGGGGTGTTACTATTATTATGGGGTGTTACTATTATTTATGAGGTGTTACTATTATTTATGGGATGTTACTATTATTATGGGATGTCACTATTATTTATGGGATGTCACTATTATTTATGGGGTGTCACTATTATTTATGGGATGTCACTATTATTTATGAGGTGTTACTATTATTTATGGGGTGTTACTATTATTTATGGGTGTTACTATTATTTATGAGGTGTCACTATTATTTATGGGATGTCACTATTATTTATGGGATGTCACTATTATTTATGGGGTGTCACTATTATTTATGGGTGTTACTATTATTTATGGGGTGTTACTATTATTATGGGGTGTTACTATTATTTATGGGGTGTTACTATTATTATGGGGTGTTACTATTATTTATGTGGTGTTACTATTATTTATGGGGTGTTACTATTATTTATGGGATGTTACTATTATTTATGAGGTGTTACTATTATTTATGGGATGTTACTATTATTATGGGATGTCACTATTATTTATGGGATGTCACTATTATTTATGGGGTGTCACTATTATTTATGGGATGTCACTATTATTTATGAGGTGTTACTATTATTTATGGGATGTTACTATTATTTATGGGATGTTACTATTATTTATGAGGTGTTACTATTATTTATGAGGTGTCACTATTATTTATGGGATGTCACTATTATTTATGGGATGTCACTATTATTTATGGGGTGTCACTATTATTTATGGGATGTCACTATTATTTATGGGGTGTCACTATTATTTATGGGGTGTCACTATTATTTATGGGATGTCACTATTATTTATGGGATGTTACTATTATTTATGGGATGTTACTATTATTTATGGGATGTTACTATTATTTATGGGGTGTTACTATTATTTATGAGGTGTCACTATTATTTATGAGGTGTCACTATTATTTATGGGATGTCACTATTATTTATGGGGTGTCACTATTATTTATGGGATGTCACTATTATTTATGGGGTGTCACTATTATTTATGGGGTGTCACTATTATTTATGGGATGTCACTATTATTTATGGGATGTTACTATTATTTATGGGATGTTACTATTATTTATGGGATGTCACTATTATTTATGGGATGTTACTATTATTTATGGGATGTCACTATTATTTATGGGATGTCACTATTATTTATGAGGTGTTACTATTATTTATGAGGTGTCACTATTATTTATGGGATGTCACTATTATTTATGGGATGTCACTATTATTTATGGGATGTTACTATTATTTATGAGGTGTCACTATTATTTATGGGATGTCACTATTATTTATGGGGTGTCACTATTATTTATGGGGTGTTACTATTATTTATGGGGTGTCACTATTATTTATGGGGTGTCACTATTATTTATGGGATGTCACTATTATTTATGGGATGTTACTATTATTTATGAGGTGTCACTATTATTTATGGGATGTCACTATTATTTATGGGATGTCACTATTATTTATGGGGTGTCACTATTATTTATGGGGTGTTACTATTATTTATGGGGTGTCACTATTATTTATGTGATGTCACTATTATTTATGGGGTGTCACTATTATTTATGGGGTGTTACTATTATTTATGGGATGTCACTATAATTTATGGGATGTTACTATTATTTATGAGGTGTCACTATTATTTATGGGATGTCACTATTATTTATGGGATGTCACTATTATTTATGGGATGTTACTATTATTTATGAGGTGTCACTATTATTTATGGGATGTCACTATTATTTATGGGATGTCACTATTATTTATGGGGTGTCACTATTATTTATGGGGTGTTACTATTATTTATGGGGTGTCACTATTATTTATGGGGTGTTACTATTATTTATGAAGTGTTACTATTATTTATGGGATGTCACTATTATTTATGGGATGTCACTATTATTTATGGGGTGTTACTATTATTTATGAGATGTTACTATTATTTATGGGGTGTTACTATTATTATGAGGTGTTACTATTATTTATGGGATGTTACTATTATTTATGAGGTGTCACTATTATTTATGGGATGTCACTATTATTTATGGGATGTCACTATTATTTATGGGGTGTCACTATTATTTATGGGGTGTTACTATTATTTAGGGGTGTCACTATTATTTATGGGGTGTTACTATTATTTATGAGGTGTTACTATTATTTATGGGATGTCACTATTATTTATGGGATGTCACTATTATTTATGGGGTGTTACTATTATTTATGAGGTGTTACTATTATTTATGGGATGTTACTATTATTTATGGGATGTTACTATTATTTATGGGGTGTTACTATTATTTATGGGATGTTACTATTATTTATGGGGTGTTACTATTATTTATGGGATGTTACTATTATTTATGGGATGTTACTATTATTTATGGGGTGTTACTATTATTATGGGATGTTACTATTATTATGGGATGTTACTATTATTATGGGATGTTACTATTATTTATGAGGTGTTACTATTATTTATGAGGTGTTACTATTATTATGGGGTGTTACTATTATTTATGGGATGTTACTATTATTTATGGGGTGTTACTATTATTTATGGGGTGTTACTATTATTTATGGGGTGTTACTATTATTTATGAGGTGTTACTATTATTTATGGGGTGTAACTATTATTTATGGGATGTTACTATTATTTATGAGGTGTTACTATTATTTATGGGATGTTACTATTATTTATGAGGTGTTACTATTATTTATGGGTGTTACTATTATTTATGGGATGTTACTATTATTATGGGGTGTTACTATTATTTATGGGATGTCACTATTATTTATGGGATGTTACTATTATTTATGGGGTGTTACTATTATTTATGAGGTGTTACTATTATTTATGGGATGTTACTATTATTATGGGGTGTTACTATTATTTATGGGATGTCACTATTATTTATGGGATGTCACTATTATTTATGAGGTGTTACTATTATTTATGGGATGTTACTATTATTATGGGGTGTTACTATTAATTATGGGATGTCACTATTATTTATGGGGTGTTACTATTATTTATGGGGTGTTACTATTATTTATGGGGTGTTACTATTATTTATGGGATGTTACTATTATTTATGGGGTGTTACTATTATTTATGAGGTGTTACTATTATTATGGGGTGTTACTATTATTTATGGGATGTTACTATTATTTATGGGGTGTTACTATTATTTATGAGGTGTTACTATTATTATGAGGTGTTACTATTATTTATGTGGTGTTACTATTATTATGAGGTGTTACTATTATTATGGGGTGTTACTATTATTTATGGGATGTTACTATTATTTATGGGGTGTTACTATTATTTATGGGATGTTACTATTATTTATGGGATGTTACTATTATTTATGGGGTGTTACTATTATTTATGGGATGTTACTATTATTATGGGGTGTTACTATTATTATGGGGTGTTACTATTATTTATGGGATGTTACTATTATTTATGGGGTGTTACTATTATTTATGGGATGTTACTATTATTATGAGGTGTTACTATTATTATGAGGTGTTACTATTATTATGGGGTGTTACTATTATTTATGGGATGTTACTATTATTTATGGGGTGTTACTATTATTTATGGGATGTTACTATCATTTATGGGGTGTTACTATTATTTATGGGATGTTACTATTATTTATGGGATGTTACTATTATTTATGGGGTGTTACTATTATTTATGAGGTGTTACTATTATTTATGGGATGTTACTATTATTTATGAGATGTTACTATTATTTATGGGGTGTTACTATTATTTATGGGATGTTACTATTATTTATGGGATGTTACTATTATTTATGGGGTGTTACTATTATTTATGAGATGTTACTATTATTTATGGGATGTTACTATTATTTATGAGATGTCACTATTATTTATGGGATGTTACTATTATTTATGAGGTGTTACTATTATTTATGGGGTGTTACTATTATTATGGGGTGTTACTATTATTTATGGGGTGTTACTATTATTTATGGGATGTTACTATTATTTATGGGATGTTACTATTATTTATGGGGTGTTACTATTATTATGGGATGTTACTATTATTTATGAGGTGTTACTATTATTATGGGGTTTTATTATTATTTATGGGGTGTTACTATTATTTATGGGATGTTACTATTATTATGGGGTGTTATTATTATTTATGGGGTGTTATTATTATTTATGGGGTGTTATTATTATTTATGGGGTGTTACTATTATTATGGGGTGTTACTATTATTTATGGGATGTTACTATTATTTATGGGATGTTACTATTATTTATGGGGTGTTACTATTATTTATGGGATGTTACTATTATTTATGGGGTGTTACTATTATTATGAGGTGTTACTATTATTTATGGGGTGTTACTATTATTTATGGGATGTTACTATTATTTATGGGATGTTACTATTATTTATGGGGTGTTACTATTATTATGAGGTGTTACTATTATTTATGGGGTGTTACTATTATTTATGGGATGTTACTATTATTTATGGGATGTTACTATTATTATGAGGTGTTACTATTATTATGGGGTGTTACTATTATTTATGGGATGTTACTATTATTTATGTGGTGTTACTATTATTTATGGGGTGTTACTATTATTATGAGGTGTTACTATTATTTATGGGGTGTTACTATTATTTATGGGATGTTACTATTATTTATGGGATGTTACTATTATTATGAGGTGTTACTATTATTTATGGGATGTTACTATTATTATGAGGTGTTACTATTATTATGGGGTGTTACTATTATTTATGGGATGTTACTATTATTTATGAGGTGTTACTATTATTATGGGGTGTTACTATTATTTATGGGGTGTTACTATTATTTATGAGATGTTACTATTATTTATGGGATGTTACTATTATTTATGGGGTGTTACTATTATTTATGGGGTGTTACTATTATTATGGGATGTTACTATTATTATGGGGTGTTACTATTATTTATGGGATGTTACTATTATTATGAGGTGTTACTATTATTATGGGGTGTTACTATTATTTATGGGATGTTACTATTATTATGAGGTGTTACTATTATTATGGGGTGTTACTATTATTTATGGGATGTTACTATTAT
The DNA here is from genome assembly GCF_040894005.1 of Engystomops pustulosus. Lineage (NCBI taxonomy): Eukaryota > Metazoa > Chordata > Amphibia > Anura > Leptodactylidae > Engystomops > Engystomops pustulosus. Next base: position 733,822 of record NW_027284966.1, read on the forward strand.
TTATGGGGTGTTACTATTATTTATGGGATGTTACTATTATTATGGGGTGTTACTATTATTTATGGGATGTTACTATTATTATGGGGTGTTACTATTATTATGAGGTGTTACTATTATTATGGGGTGTTACTATTATTTATGGGATGTTACTATTATTTATGGGGTGTTACTATTATTTATGGGATGTTACTATTATTTATGGGATGTTACTATTATTTATGGGATGTTACTATTATTTATGGGGTGTTACTATTATTTATGAGGTGTTACTATTATTTATGGGATGTTACTATTATTTATGGGATGTTACTATTATTTATGGGATGTTACTATTATTTATGGGATGTTACTATTATTTATGGGGTGTTACTATTATTTATGAGGTGTTACTATTATTTATGGGATGTTACTATTATTTATGAGATGTTACTATTATTTATGGGGTGTTACTATTATTTATGGGGTGTTACTATTATTATGAGGTGTTACTATTATTATGGGGTGTTACTATTATTTATGGGGTGTTACTATTATTATGAGGTGTTACTATTATTATGGGGTGTTACTATTATTTATGAGGTGCTACTATTATTTATGAGGTGTTACTATTATTTATGGGATGTTACTATTATTTATGGGATGTTACTATTATTTATGAGGTGTTACTATTATTTATGAGGTGTTACTATTATTTATGGGATGTTACTATTATTTATGGGGTGTTACTATTATTTATGGGATGTTACTATTATTTATGTGGTGTTACTATTATTATGGGGTGTTACTATTATTTATGGGATGTCACTATTATTTATGGGGTGTCACTATTATTTATGGGATGTTACTATTATTTATGGGGTGTTACTATTATTTATGGGATGTTACTATTATTTATGGGGTGTTACTATTATTTATGAGGTGTTACTATTATTTATGGGGTGTTACTATTATTTATGGGATGTTACTATTATTTATGGGGTGTTACTATTATTTATGGGGTGTTACTATTATTTATGGGGTGTTACTATTATTTATGAGGTGTTACTATTATTTATGGGATGTCACTATTATTTATGGGATGTCACTATTATTTATGGGGTGTCACTATTATTTATGGGTGTTACTATTATTTATGGGGTGTTACTATTATTATGGGGTGTTACTATTATTTATGGGGTGTTACTATTATTATGGGGTGTTATTATTATTTATGTGGTGTTACTATTATTTATGGGGTGTTACTATTATTATGGGGTGTTATTATTATTTATGTGGTGTTACTATTATTTATGGGGTGTTACTATTATTTATGGGATGTTACTATTATTTATGGGGTGTTACTATTATTATGGGATGTTACTATTATTTATGAGGTGTTACTATTATTATGGGGTGTTATTATTATTTATGGGGTGTTACTATTATTTATGGGATGTTACTATTATTTATGGGATGTTACTATTATTTATGGGGTGTTACTATTATTTATGGGGTGTTACTATTATTATGGGGTGTTATTATTATTTATGTGGTGTTACTATTATTTATGGGATGTTACTATTATTTATGGGGTGTTACTATTATTTATGGGGTGTTGCTATTATTATGGGGTGTCATTATTATTTATGGGATGTTACTATTATTTATGGGATGTTACTATTATTATGGGGTGTTATTATTATTTATGGGATGTTACTATTATTTATGGGATGTTACTATTATTTATGGGGTGTTACTATTATTTATGGGATGTTACTATTATTTATGGGATGTTACTATTATTTATGGGGTGTTACTATTATTATGGGATGTTACTATTATTATGGGATGTTACTATTATTTATGAGGTGTTACTATTATTTATGAGGTGTTACTATTATTATGGGGTGTTACTATTATTTATGGGATGTTACTATTATTTATGGGATGTTACTATTATTTATGGGGTGTTACTATTATTTATGGGGTGTTACTATTATTTATGGGGTGTTACTATTATTTATGGGGTGTTACTATTATTTATGAGGTGTTACTATTATTTATGGGGTGTAACTATTATTTATGGGATGTTACTATTATTTATGAGGTGTTACTATTATTTATGGGATGTTACTATTATTTATGGGGTGTTACTATTATTTATGAGGTGTTACTATTATTTATGGGGTGTTACTATTATTTATGAGATGTTACTATTATTTATGGGGTGTTACTATTATTTATGGGGTGTTACTATTATTTATGGGATGTTACTATTATTTATAAGGTGTCACTATTATTTATGGGATGTTACTATTATTTATGAGATGTTACTATTATTTATGGGATGTTACTATTATTTATGAGATGTTACTATTATTTATGGGATGTTACTATTATTTATGGGGTGTTACTATTATTTATGGGGTGTTACTATTATTTATGGGGTGTTACTATTATTTATGAGGTGTTACTATTATTTATGGGGTGTAACTATTATTTATGGGGTGTTACTATTATTTATGAGGTGTTACTATTATTTATGGGATGTCACTATTATTTATGGGATGTCACTATTATTTATGGGATGTTACTATTATTTATGGGGTGTTACTATTATTTATGAGGTGTTACTATTATTTATGGGATGTTACTATTATTATGGGGTGTTACTATTATTTATGGGATGTCACTATTATTTATGGGATGTCACTATTATTTATGAGGTGTTACTATTATTTATGGGATGTTACTATTATTATGGGGTGTTACTATTAATTATGGGATGTCACTATTATTTATGGGGTGTTACTATTATTTATGGGGTGTTACTATTATTTATGGGGTGTTACTATTATTTATGAGGTGTTACTATTATTATGGGGTGTTACTATTATTTATGGGATGTTACTATTATTTATGTGGTGTTACTATTATTATGAGGTGTTACTATTATTATGGGGTGTTACTATTATTTATGGGATGTTACTATTATTTATGGGATGTTACTATTATTTATGGGGTGTTACTATTATTTATGAGGTGTTACTATTATTATGGGGTGTTACTATTATTTATGGGATGTTACTATTATTTATGTGGTGTTACTATTATTATGAGGTGTTACTATTATTATGGGGTGTTACTATTATTTATGGGATGTTACTATTATTTATGGGGTGTTACTATTATTTATGGGATGTTACTATTATTTATGGGATGTTACTATTATTTATGGGGTGTTACTATTATTTATGGGATGTTACTATTATTATGGGGTGTTACTATTATTATGGGGTGTTACTATTATTATGGGGTGTTACTATTATTTATGGGATGTTACTATTATTTATGGGGTGTTACTATTATTTATGGGATGTTACTATTATTATGAGGTGTTACTATTATTATGGGGTGTTACTATTATTTATGGGATGTTACTATTATTTATGGGGTGTTACTATTATTTATGGGATGTTACTATCATTTATGGGGTGTTACTATTATTTATGGGATGTTACTATTATTTATGGGATGTTACTATTATTTATGGGGTGTTACTATTATTTATGAGGTGTTACTATTATTTATGGGATGTTACTATTATTTATGAGATGTTACTATTATTTATGGGATGTTACTATTATTTATGGGATGTTACTATTATTTATGGGGTGTTACTATTATTTATGAGGTGTTACTATTATTTATGGGATGTTACTATTATTTATGAGATGTTACTATTATTTATGGGATGTTACTATTATTTATGGGATGTTACTATTATTTATGGGGTGTTACTATTATTTATGAGGTGTTACTATTATTTATGGGATGTTACTATTATTTATGGGATGTTACTATTATTTATGGGGTGTTCCTATTATTTATAAGGTGTTACTATTATTTATGGGATGTTACTATTATTATGAGGTGTTACTATTATTTATGGGATGTTACTATTATTTATGAGATGTTACTATTATTTATGGGGTGTTACTATTATTTATGGGATGTTACTATTATTTATGGGATGTTACTATTATTTATGGGGTGTTACTATTATTTATGAGATGTTACTATTATTTATGGGATGTTACTATTATTTATGAGATGTCACTATTATTTATGGGATGTTACTATTATTTATGAGGTGTTACTATTATTATGGGGTGTTACTATTATTATGGGGTGTTACTATTATTTATGGGGTGTTACTATTATTTATGGGATGTTACTATTATTTATGGGATGTTACTATTATTTATGGGGTGTTACTATTATTATGGGATGTTACTATTATTTATGAGGTGTTACTATTATTATGGGGTGTTATTATTATTTATGGGGTGTTACTATTATTTATGGGATGTTACTATTATTTATGGGGTGTTACTATTATTTATGGGGTGTTACTATTATTATGGGGTGTCATTATTATTTATGGGATGTTACTATTATTTATGGGATGTTACTATTATTATGGGGTGTTATTATTATTTATGGGGTGTTACTATTATTATGGGGTGTTATTATTATTTATGGGGTGTTACTATTATTTATGGGATGTTACTATTATTTATGGGGTGTTACTATTATTTATGGGGTGTTACTATTATTATGGGGTGTTATTATTATTTATGGGATGTTACTATTATTTATGGGATGTTACTATTATTTATGGGGTGTTACTATTATTTATGGGGTGTTACTATTATTATGGGATGTTACTATTATTTATGAGGTGTTACTATTATTTATGGGGTGTTACTATTATTTATGGGGTGTTACTATTATTTATGGGGTGTAACTATTATTTATGGGATGTTACTATTATTTATGAGGTGTTACTATTATTTATGGGATGTTACTATTATTTATGAGGTGTTACTATTATTTATGGGATGTCACTATTATTTATGGGATGTCACTATTATTTATGGGATGTTACTATTATTTATGGGGTGTTACTATTATTTATGAGGTGTTACTATTATTTATGGGATGTTACTATTATTATGGGGTGTTACTATTATTTATGGGATGTCACTATTATTTATGGGATGTCACTATTATTTATGAGGTGTTACTATTATTTATGGGATGTTACTATTATTATGGGGTGTTACTATTAATTATGGGATGTCACTATTATTTATGGGGTGTTACTATTATTTATGGGGTGTTACTATTATTTATGGGGTGTTACTATTATTTATGGGATGTTACTATTATTATGAGGTGTTACTATTATTATGGGGTGTTACTATTATTTATGGGATGTTACTATTATTTATGGGGTGTTACTATTATTTATGAGGTGTTACTATTATTTATGGGGTGTTACTATTATTTATGGGGTGTTACTATTATTTATGGGGTGTTACTATTATTTATGGGGTATTACTATTATTTATGGGGTATTACTATTATTTATGAGGTGTTACTATTATTTATGGGGTGTTACTATTATTTATGGGGTGTTACTATTATTTATGGGATGTTACTATTATTTATGGGGTGTTACTATTATTTATGGGTGTTACTATTATTTATGAGGTGTTACTATTATTTATGAGGTGTCACTATTATTTATGGGATGTTACTATTATTTATGGGGTGTTACTATTATTTATGGGGTGTTACTATTATTTATGGGGTGTTACTATTATTTATGAGGTGTTACTATTATTTATGAGGTGTTACTATTATTTATGAGGTGTTACTATTATTTATGGGATGTTACTATTATTTATGGGGTGTTACTATTATTTATGGGGTGTTACTATTATTTATGGGATGTTACTATTATTTATGGGATGTTACTATTATTTATGAGGTGTTACTATTATTTATGGGATGTTACTATTATTTATGGGGTATTACTATTATTTATGGGGTGTTACTATTATTTATGGGATGTTACTATTATTTATGGGGTGTTACTATTATTATGAGGTGTTACTATTATTTATGGGGTGTTACTATTATTATGGGATGTTACTATTATTTATGAGGTGTTACTATTATTTATGGGGTGTCACTATTATTTATGGGGTGTTACTATTATTATGGGATGTTACTATTATTTATGAGGTGTTACTATTATTTATGAGGTGTTACTATTATTATGAGGTGTTACTATTATTTATGGGGTGTCACTATTATTTATGGGGTGTTACTATTATTTATGGGATTGTTACTATTATTTATGAGGTGTTACTATTATTTATGGGGTGTTACTATTATTTATGGGGTGTCACTATTATTTATGGGATGTTACTATTATTTATGGGGTGTTACTATTATTTATGGGGTGTCACTATTATTTATGGGATGTTACTATTATTCATGGGATGTTACTATTATTTATGAGGTGTCACTATTATTTATGAGATGTTACTATTATTATGGGATGTTACTATTATTTATGAGGTGTTACTATTATTTATGGGATGTTACTATTATTTATGGGGTGTTACTATTATTTATGGGTGTTACTATTATTTATGGGGTGTCACTATTATTTATGGGATGTTACTATTATTTATGGGGTGTTACTATTATTTATGGGCGTTACTATTATTTATGGGGTGTTACTATTATTTATGGGTGTTACTATTATTTATGAGGTGTTACTATTATTTATGGGATGTTACTATTATTTATGGGGTGTTACTATTATTTATGGGTGTTACTATTATTTATGGGGTGTCACTATTATTTATGGGATGTTACTATTATTTATGGGGTGTTACTATTATTTATGGGCGTTACTATTATTTATGGGATGTTACTATTATTTATGGGATGTTACTATTATTTATGAGGTGTCACTATTATTTATGAGATGTTACTATTATTTATGGGGTGTTACTATTATTTATGGGGTGTTACTATTATTTATGAGGTGTTACTATTATTTATGGGTGTTACTATTATTTATGAGGTGTTACTATTATTTATGGGATGTTACTATTATTTATGGGGTGTTACTATTATTTATGGGTGTTACTATTATTTATGGGGTGTTACTATTATTTATGGGGTGTTACTATTATTTATGGGCGTTACTATTATTTATGGGGTGTTACTATTATTTATGGGTGTTACTATTATTTATGGGATGTTACTATTATTTATGGGATGTTACTATTATTTATGGGATGTTACTATTATTTATGGGATGTTACTATTATTTATGAGGTGTTACTATTATTTATGGGATGTTACTATTATTTATGGGGTGTTACTATTATTTATGGGATGTTACTATTATTTATGAGGTGTTACTATTATTATGGGATGTTACTATTATTTATGGGATGTTACTATTATTTATGGGATGTTACTATTATTTATGGGATGTTACTATTATTTATGGGGTGTTACTATTATTTATGGGGTGTTACTATTATTTATGGGGTGTTACTATTATTTATGGGGTGTTACTATTATTTATGGGGTGTTACTATTATTTATGGGATGTTACTATTATTTATGGGATGTTACTATTATTTATGGGATGTTACTATTATTTATGGGGTGTCACTATTATTTATGTGGTGTTACTATTATCTATAATATGAAGATCCGGACCAGTAGGGAATGATGGGGTCGCGGGTAGCTGCACCAACACACCACGAGTGGTGCGCATGCGCTACATTTCTCGTGAGCTAAGTGACAGGCGGGCCGTGCCGTCTCATACACACTGGAGGCGTACATAATTAGGCTAATGGCAAAGCACCAAAGGAGCATCGCAACCTCATTAGCATCATTTAAAAATTTTTTTTTGGCAAAAACATTTTGTTTCCTGACTAAATAAGGTGCCGGATTATAAGAAGAAGGAGTTCAGCCAGCGCACCAATCAGCGGTGCGCTGGCCCTTTAATCTTACGACAGCCGGTGCGCACAGCAGTCCGCTGGAGAGGTGGAGCCAGGACAGGTGAGTCCGGGGGGAGCAAGGGCACACAGAGGGACACGGGTGCGCCCACGATGCGAGACATAGATCGCGGGAGCACCCGTGACATCATCATTCAAAGGGGCGTAACATAACGAGCTTCTGAATGGGGCCCCGATTCCCACTTTAAAAATATACAAATTTGTAAACTCACACAATCAAACATTTATACACTCATGCGCCAAATATATAACATACACACACATACAGCATATACACACATACAGTGCTATAAAGAAACATACAGCATATACACACACATACAGCGCTATAAAGAAACATACAGCATATACACACACATACAGTGCTATAAAGAAACATACAGCATATACACACATACAGCGCTATAAAGAAACATACAGCATATACACACATACAGCGCTATAAAGAAACATACAGCATATACACACACATACAGCGCTATAAAGAAACATACAGCATATACACACACATACAGCGCTATAAAGAAACATACAGCATATACACACACATACAGCGCTATAAAGAAACATACAGCATATACATACACATACAGCGCTATAAAGAAACATACAGCATATACACACACTTAAAGCGCTATAAAGAAACATACAGCATATACACACACATGCAGCGCTATAAAGAAACATACAACATATACACACACAAACAGTGCTATAAAGAAACATACAGCATATACACACTCATACAGCGCTATAAAGAAACATACGGCATATACACACATACAGCGCTATAAAGAAACATACAGCATATACACACACATACAGCGCTATAAAGAAACATACAGCATATATACACACATACAGCGCTATAAAGAAACATACAGCATACACACACATACAGTGCTATAAAGAAACATACAGCATATACACACATACAGCGCTATAAAGAAACATACAGCATATACACACACATGCAGCGCTATAAAGAAACATACAACATATACACACACAAACAGTGCTATAAAGAAACATACAGCATATACACACTCATACAGCGCTATAAAGAAACATACGGCATATACACACATACAGCGCTATAAAGAAACATACAGCATATACACACACATACAGCGCTATAAAGAAACATACAGCATATATACACACATACAGCGCTATAAAGAAACATACAGCATACACACACATACAGTGCTATAAAGAAACATACAGCATATACACACATACAGCGCTATAAATAAACATACAGCATATATACACACATACAGCGCTATAAAGAAACATACAGCATACACACACATACAGCACTATAAAGAAACATACAGCATATACACACACATACAGCGCTATAAAGAAACATACAGCGTATACACACACATACAGCGCTATAAAGAAACATACAGCATATACACACATACAGCGCTATAAAGAAACATACAGCATATACACACACATACAGCGCTATAAAGAAACATACAGCATATACACACATACAGTGCTATAAAGAAACATACAGCATATACACACACATACAGCGCTATAAAGAAACATACAGCATATACACACATACAGCGCTATAAAGAAACATACAGCATACACACACATACAGCGCTATAAAGAAACATACAGCATATACACACACATACAGTGCTATAAAGAAACATACAGCATATACACACACATACAGTGCTATAAAGAAACATACAGCATATACACACACATACAGTGCTATAAAGAAACACACAGCATATACACACGTACAGTGCTATAAAGAAACATACAGCATATATACACACATACAGCGCTATAAAGAAACATACAGCATATACACACATACAGCGCTATAAAGAAACATACAGCATATATACACATACAGCGCTATAAAGAAACATACAGCATATACACACACATACAGTGCTATAAAGAAACATACAGCATATACACACACATACAGTGCTATAAAGAAACATACAGCATATATACACACATACAGTGCTATAAAGAAACATACAGCATATATACACACATACAGTGCTATAAAGAAACATACAGCATATACACACACATACAGCGCTATAAAGAAACATACAGCGTATACACACATACAGCGCTATAAAGAAACATACAGCATATACACACACACATAAAGCGCTATAAAGAAACATACAGTATATACACACACATACAGCGCTATAAAGAAACATACAGCATATATACACACATACAGCGCTATAAAGAAACATACAGCATATACACACACACATACAGCGCTATAAAGAAACATACAGCATATACACACACATACAGCGCTATAAAGAAACATACAGCATATATACACACATACAGCACTATAAAGAAACATACAGCATATATACACACATACAGCGCTATAAAGAAACATACAGCATATATATACACATACAGCGCTATAAAGAAACATACAGCATATATACACACATACAGCGCTATAAAGAAACATACAGCATATATACACACATACAGCGCTATAAAGAAACATACAGCATATATATACACATACAGCGCTATAAAGAAACATACAGCATATATACACACATACAGCGCTATAAAGAAACATACAGCATATATATACACATACAGCGCTATAAAGAAACATACAGCATATATACACACATACAGCGCTATAAAGAAACATACAGCATATATACACACATACAGCGCTATAAAGAAACATACAGCATATATACACACATACAGCGCTATAAAGAAACATACAGCATATACACACACATACAGCGCTATAAAGAAACATACAGCATATACACACACATACAGCGCTATAAAGCAACATACAGCATATACACACACATACAGCGCTATAAAGAAACATACAGCATATACACACACATACAGCGCTATAAAGAAACATACAGCATACACACACATACAGTGCTATAAAGAAACATACAGCATATACACACACATACAGCGCTATAAAGAAACATACAGCATATACACACACATACAGTGCTATAAAGAAACATACAGCATATACACACACATACAGCGCTATAAAGAAACATACAGCATATACACACTCATACAGCGCTATAAAGAAACATACAGCATATAGACACATACAGTGCTATAAAGAAACATACAGCATATACACACACATACAGCGCTATAAAGAAACATACAGCATATATATACACATACAGCGCTATAAAGAAACATACAGCATATACACACACATACAGCGCTATAAAGAAACATACAGCATATACACACATACAGCGCTATAAAGAAACATACAGCATATATACACACATACAGCGCTATAAAGAAACATACAGCATATACACACACATACAGTGCTATAAAGAAACATACAGCATATGCACACACATACAGCGCTATAAAGAAACATACAGCATATACACACACATACAGCGCTATAAAGAAACATACAGCATATACACACATACAGCGCTATAAAGAAACATACAGCGCTATAAAGAAATATACAGCATATATACACACATACAGCGCTATAAAGAAACATACAGCATATATACACACACATACAGCGCTATAAAGAAACATACAGCATATACACACACATACAGCGCTATAAAGAAACATACAGCATATACACACACACATACAGTGCTATAAAGAAACATACAGCATATATACACACATACAGTGCTATAAAGAAACATACAGCATATATACACATACAGCGCTATAAAGAAACATACAGCATATACACACACATACAGTGCTATAAAGAAACATACAGCATATACACACACATACAGTGCTATAAAGAAACATACAGCATATATACACACATACAGTGCTATAAAGAAACATACAGCATATATACACACATACAGTGCTATAAAGAAACATACAGCATATACACACACATACAGCGCTATAAAGAAACATACAGCGTATACACACATACAGCGCTATAAAGAAACATACAGCATATACACACACACATAAAGCGCTATAAAGAAACATACAGTATATACACACACATACAGCGCTATAAAGAAACATACAGCATATATACACACATACAGCGCTATAAAGAAACATACAGCATATACACACACACATACAGCGCTATAAAGAAACATACAGCATATACACACACATACAGCGCTATAAAGAAACATACAGCATATATACACACATACAGCACTATAAAGAAACATACAGCATATATACACACATACAGCGCTATAAAGAAACATACAGCATATATATACACATACAGCGCTATAAAGAAACATACAGCATATATACACACATACAGCGCTATAAAGAAACATACAGCATATATACACACATACAGCGCTATAAAGAAACATACAGCATATATATACACATACAGCGCTATAAAGAAACATACAGCATATATACACACATACAGCGCTATAAAGAAACATACAGCATATATATACACATACAGCGCTATAAAGAAACATACAGCATATATACACACATACAGCGCTATAAAGAAACATACAGCATATATACACACATACAGCGCTATAAAGAAACATACAGCATATACACACACATACAGCGCTATAAAGAAACATACAGCATATACACACACATACAGCGCTATAAAGCAACATACAGCATATACACACACATACAGCGCTATAAAGAAACATACAGCATATACACACACATACAGCGCTATAAAGAAACATACAGCATACACACACATACAGTGCTATAAAGAAACATACAGCATATACACACACATACAGCGCTATAAAGAAACATACAGCATATACACACACATACAGTGCTATAAAGAAACATACAGCATATACACACACATACAGCGCTATAAAGAAACATACAGCATATACACACTCATACAGCGCTATAAAGAAACATACAGCATATAGACACATACAGTGCTATAAAGAAACATACAGCATATACACACACATACAGCGCTATAAAGAAACATACAGCATATATATACACATACAGCGCTATAAAGAAACATACAGCATATACACACACATACAGCGCTATAAAGAAACATACAGCATATACACACATACAGCGCTATAAAGAAACATACAGCATATATACACACATACAGCGCTATAAAGAAACATACAGCATATACACACACATACAGTGCTATAAAGAAACATACAGCATATGCACACACATACAGCGCTATAAAGAAACATACAGCATATACACACACATACAGCGCTATAAAGAAACATACAGCATATACACACATACAGCGCTATAAAGAAACATACAGCGCTATAAAGAAATATACAGCATATATACACACATACAGCGCTATAAAGAAACATACAGCATATATACACACACATACAGCGCTATAAAGAAACATACAGCATATACACACACATACAGTGCTATAAAGAAACATACAGCATTTACACACACATACAGTGCTATAAAGAAACATACAGCATATACACACATACAGCGCTATAAAGAAACATACAGCATATATACACACATACAGCGCTATAAAGAAACATACAGCATATACACACATACAGCGCTATAAAGAAACATACAGCATATATACACATACAGCGCTATAAAGAAACATACAGCATATACACACACATACAGCGCTATAAAGAAACATACAGCTTATATACACACATACAGCCCTATAAAGAAACATACAGCATATACACACATACAGTGCTATAAAGAAACATACAGCATATACACACACATACAGTGCTATAAAGAAACATACAGCATATATACACACATACAGTGCTATAAAGAAACATACAGCATATACACACACATACAGCGCTATAAAGAAACATACAGCATATACACACATACAGTGCTATAAAGAAACATACAGCATATACACACACATACAGCGCTATAAAGAAACATACAGCATATACACACACATACAGCGCTATAAAGAAACATACAGCATATACACACATACAGCGCTATAAAGAAACATACAGCATATACACACACATACAGTGCTATAAAGAAACATACAGCATATACATACATATAGCGATATAAAGAAACATACAGCATATACACACACATACAGCGCTATAAAGAAACATACAGCATATACACACACATACAGTGCTATAAAGAAACACACAGCATATACACACGTACAGTGCTATAAAGAAACATACAGCATATAAACACATACAGCGCTATAAAGAAACATACAGCATATACACACATACAGCGCTATAAAGAAACATACAGCATATATACACACATACAGTGCTATAAAGAAACATACAGCATATACACACATACAGCGCTATAAAGAAACATACAGCATATATACACACATACAGTGCTATAAAGAAACATACAGCATATATACACACATACAGTGCTATAAAGAAACATACAGCATATACAGCGCTATAAAGAAACATACAGCATATACACACATACAGCGCTATAAAGAAACATACAGCATATATACACACATACAGTGCTATAAAGAAACATACAGCAAATACACACACATACAGTGCTATAAAGAAACATACAGCATATACACACATACAGCACTATAAAGAAACATACAGCATATACACACACATACAGCGCTATAAAGAAACATACAGCATATACACACATACAGCGCTATAAAGAAACATACAGCGTATACACACATACAGTGCTATAAAGAAACATACAGCATATACACATCTACAGCGCTATAAAGAAACATACGGCATATACACACACATACAGCGCTATAAAGAAACATACAGCATATACACACATATAGCGATATAAAGAAACATACAGCATATACACACACATACAGCGCTATAAAGAAACATACAGCATATACACACACATACAGTGCTATAAAGAAACATACAGCATATACACACACATACAGTGCTATAAAGAAACACACAGCATATACACACGTACAGTGCTATAAAGAAACATACAGCATATACACACATACAGCGCTATAAAGAAACATACAGCATATACACACACATACAGTGCTATAAAGAAACATACAGCGTATATACACACATACAGCGCTATAAAGAAACATACAGCATATACACACATACAGTGCTATAAAGAAACATACAGCATATACACACATACAGCGCTATAAAGAAACATACAGCATATACACACACAAACAGTGCTATAAAGAAACATACAGCAGATATACACACATACAGTGCTATAAAGAAACATACAGCATATAAACACACATACAGCGCTATAAAGAAACATACAGCATATACACACACATACAGTGCTATAAAGAACCATACAGCATTAACACACACATACAGTGCTATAAAGAAACAAACAGCATATACACACACATACAGCGCTATAAAGAAACATACAGCATATACACACACATACAGCGCTATAAAGAAACATACAGCATATACACACACATACAGCGCTATAAAGAAACACACAGCATATACACACACATACAGCGCTATAAAGAAACATACAGCATATACACACATACAGTGCTATAAAGAAATATACAGCATATATACACACATACAGCGCTATAAAGAAACATACAACATATACACACACATACAGCGCTATAAAGAAACATACAGCATATACACACATACAGCGCTATAAAGAAACATACAGCATATATACACACATACAGTGCTATAAAGAAACATACAGCATACACACACACATACAGCGCTATAAAGAAACATACAGCATATGCACACACATACAGCGCTATAAAGAAACATACAGCATATACACACACATACAGCGCTATAAAGAAACATACAGCATATATACACACATACAGTGCTATAAAGAAACATACAGCATATACACACACATACAGCGCTATAAAGAAACATACAGCATATATACACACATACAGTGCTATAAAGAAACATACAGCATATACACACACATACAGCGCTATAAAGAAACATACAGCATATACACAAATACAGTGCTATAAAGAAACATACAGCTTATATACACACATACAGTGCTATAAAGAAACATACAGCATATACACACATACAGCGCTATAAAGAAACATACAGCATATATACACACATACAGTGCTATAAAGAAACATACAGCATATATACACACATACAGTGCTATAAAGAAACATACAGCATATACAGCGCTATAAAGAAACATACAGCATATACACACATACAGCGCTATAAAGAAACATACAGCATATATACACACATACAGTGCTATAAAGAAACATACAGCAAATACACACACATACAGTGCTATAAAGAAACATACAGCATATACACACATACAGCACTATAAAGAAACATACAGCATATACACACACATACAGCGCTATAAAGAAACATACAGCATATACACACATACAGCGCTATAAAGAAACATACAGCATATACACACATACAGTGCTATAAAGAAACATACAGCATATACACACACATACAGCACTATAAAGAAACATACAGCATATACACACACATACAGCGCTATAAAGAAACATACAGCATATACACAAATACAGCGATATAAAGAAACATACAGCTTATATACACACATACAGCGCTATAAAGAAACATACAGCATATACACACACATACAGCGCTATAAAGAAACATACAGCATATAGACACATACAGCGCTATAAAGAAACATACAGCATATAGACACATACAGCGCTATAAAGAAACATACAGCATATATACACACATACAGCGCTATAAAGAAATATACAGCATATACACACACATACAGCGCTATAAAGAAACATACAGCATATACACACTCATACAGCGCTATAAAGAAACATACAGCATATATACACACACATACAGCGCTTTAAAGAAACATACAGCATATATACACACACATACAGCGCTATAAAGAAACATACAGCATACACACACATACAGCGCTATAAAGAAACATACAGCATATACACACACATACAGCGCTATAAAGAAACATACAGCATATACACACACATACAGCGCTATAAAGAAACATACAGCATATACACACACATACAGCGCTATAAAGAAACATACAGCATATACACACATACAGCGCTATAAAGAAACATACAGCATATACACACACATACAGCGCTAAAAAAGAAACATACAGCATATACACACATACAGTGCTATAAAGAAACATACAGCATATACACACACATATAGCGCTATAAAGAAACATACAGCATATACACACATACAGTGCTATAAAGAAACATACAGCATATACACACACATACAGCGCTATAAAGAAACATACAGCATATACACACTCATACAGCGCTATAAAGAAACATACAGCATATATACACACACATACAGCGCTTTAAAGAAACATACAGCATATACACACACATACAGCGCTATAAAGAAACATACAGCATACACACACATACAGCGCTATAAAGAAACATACAGCATATACACACACATACAGCGCTATAAAGAAACATACAGCATATACACACACATACAGCGCTATAAAGAAACATACAGCATATACACACACATACAGCGCTATAAAGAAACATACAGCATATACACACATACAGCGCTATAAAGAAACATACAGCATATACACACACATACAGCGCTATAAAGAAACATACAGCATATACACACACATACAGCGCTATAAAGAAACATACAGCATATACACACATATACAGCGCTATAAAGAAACATACAGCATATATACACACATATAGTGCTATAAAGAAACATACAGCATATACACACATACAGCGCTATAAAGAAACATACAGCATATATACACACATACAGTGCTATAAAGAAACATACAGCATATACACACACATACAGCGCTATAAAGAAACATACAGCATATACACACATACAGTGCTATAAAGAAACATACAGCATATACACACACATACAGCGCTATAAAGAAACATACAGCATATACACACATACAGCGCTATAAAGAAACATACAGCATATACACACATACAGTGCTATAAAGAAACATACAGCATATAGACACACATACAGCGCTATAAAGAAACATACAGCATATACTCACATACAGCGCTATAAAGAAACATACAGCATATACACACACATACAGCGCTATAAAGAAACATACAGCATATACACACACATACAGCGCTATAAAGAAACATACAGCATATACACACATACAGTGCTATAAAGAAACATACAGCATATACACACACATACAGCGCTATAAAGAAACATACAGCATATACACACATACAGCGCTATAAAGAAACATACAGCATATACACACATACAGTGCTATAAAGAAACATACAGCATATAGACACACATACAGCGCTATAAAGAAACATACAGCATATACTCACATACAGCGCTATAAAGAAACATACAGCATATACACACACATACAGCGCTATAAAGAAACATACAGCATATACACACACATACAGCGCTATAAAGAAACATACAGCATATACACACATACAGCGCTATAAAGAAACATACAGCGTATACACACACATACAGCGCTATACAGAAACATACAGCATATACACACACATACAGCGCTATAAAGAAACATACAGCATATACACACACATACAGCGCTATAAAGAAACATACAGCATATACACACATACAGCGCTATAAAGAAACATACAGCATATACACACACATACAGTGCTATAAAGAAACATACAGCGTATACACACACATACAGCGCTATAAAGAAACATACAGCATATACACACACATACAGCGCTATAAAGAAACATACAGCATAAATACACACATACAGCGCTATAAAGAAACATACAGCATATACACACACATACAGTGCTATAAAGAAACATACAGCATATACACACATACAGCGCTATAAAGAAACATACAGCATATACACACATACAGTGCTATAAAGAAACATACAGCATATACACACACACATACAGCGCTATAAAGAAACATACAGCATATACACACACATACAGCGCTATAAAGAAACATACAGCATATACACACATATACAGCGCTATAAAGAAACATACAGCATATATACACACATACAGTGCTATAAAGAAACATACAGCATATACACACATACAGCGCTATAAAGAAACATACAGCATATATACACACATACAGTGCTATAAAGAAACATACAGCATATACACACACATACAGCGCTATAAAGAAACATACAGCATATACACACATACAGTGCTATAAAGAAACATACAGCATATACACACATACAGCGCTATAAAGAAACATACAGCATATATACACACATACAGTGCTATAAAGAAACATACAGCATATATACACACATACAGCACTATAAAGAAACATACAGCATATACACACATACAGCGCTATAAAGAAACATACAGCATATACACACACATACAGCGCTATAAAGAAACATACAGCATATACACACACATACAGCGCTATAAAGAAACATACAGCATATACACACACATACAGCGCTATAAAGAAACATACAGCATATACACACACATACAGCGCTATAAAGAAACATACAGCATATACACACACATACAGCGCTATAAAGAAACATACAGCATATACACACATACAGCGCTATAAAGAAACATACAGCATATACACACACATACAGCGCTATAAAGAAACATACAGCATATACACACACATACAGCGCTATAAAGAAACATACAGCATATACACACATATACAGCGCTATAAAGAAACATACAGCATATATACACACATATAGTGCTATAAAGAAACATACAGCATATACACACACACAGCGCTATAAAGAAACATACAGCATATACACAAATACAGCGCTATAAAGACACATACAGCATATACACACATACAGCGCTATAAAGAAACATACCGCATATACACACACATACAGCGCTATAAAGAAACATACAGCATATACACACATATACAGCACTATAAAGAAACATACAGCATATACACACATACAGCGCTATAAAGAAACATACAGCTTATATACACACGTACAGTGCTATAAAGAAACATACAGCATATACACACACATACAGCGCTATAAAGAAACATACAGCATATACACACACATACAGCACTATAAAGAAACATACAGCATATACACACATACAGCGCTATAAAGAAACATACAGCATATACACACACATACAGCACTATAAAGAAACATACAGCATATACACACATACAGCGCTATAAAGAAACATACAGCTTATATACACACGTACAGTGCTATAAAGAAACATACAGCATATACACACACATACAGCGCTATAAAGAAACATACAGCATATACACAAATACAGTGCTATAAAGAAACATACAGCTTATATACACACGTACAGTGCTATAAAGAAACATACAGCATATACACACACATACAGCGCTATAAAGAAACATACAGCTTATATACACACATACAGCGCTATAAAGAAACATACAGCATATACACACACATACAGCGCTATAAAGAAACATACAGCATATACACACATACAGCGCTATAAAGAAACATACAGCATATACACACACATACAGCGCTATAAAGAAACATACAGCATATAGACACATACAGCGCTATAAAGAAACATACAGCATATAGACACATACAGCGCTATAAAGAAACATACAGCATATAGACACATACAGCGCTATAAAGAAACATACAGCATATATACACACATACAGCGCTATAAAGAAACATACAGCATATACACACACATACAGCGCTATAAAGAAATATACAGCATATACACACATACAGTGCTATAAAGAAACATACAGCATATACACACACATACAGCGCTATAAAGAAACATACAGCATATACACACTCATACAGCGCTTTAAAGAAACATACAGCATATATACACACACATACAGCGCTATAAAGAAACATACAGCATACACACACATACAGTGCTATAAAGAAACATACAGCATATATACACACATACAGCGCTATAAAGAAACATACAGCATATACACACACATACAGCACTATAAAGAAACATACAGCATATATATACACATACAGCGCTATAAAGAAACATACAGCATATACACACATACAGCGCTATAAAGAAACATACAGCATATACACACATACAGCGCTATAAAGAAACATACAGCATATACACACATACAGCGCTATAAAGAAACATACAGCATATACACACACATACAGCGCTATAAAGAAACATACAGCATATACACACATACAGCGCTATAAAGAAACATACAGCATATATACACACATACAGCGCTATAAAGAAACATACAGCATATACACACACATACAGCGCTATAAAGAAACATACAGCATATACACACACATACAGCGCTATAAAGAAACATACAGCATATACACACACATACAGTGCTATAAAGAAACATACAGCATATACACACATACAGCGCTATAAAGAAACATACAGCATATATACACACATACAGCGCTATAAAGAAACATACAGCATATACACACACATACAGCGCTATAAAGAAACATACAGCATATACACACACATACAGCGCTATAAAGAAACATACAGCATACACACACATACAGTGCTATAAAGAAACATACAGCATATATACACACATACAGCGCTATAAAGAAACATACAGCATATACACACACATACAGCACTATAAAGAAACATACAGCATATATATACACATACAGCGCTATAAAGAAACATACAGCATATACACACATACAGCGCTATAAAGAAACATACAGCATATACACACATACAGCGCTATAAAGAAACATACAGCATATACACACATACAGCGCTATAAAGAAACATACAGCATATACACACACATACAGCGCTATAAAGAAACATACAGCATATACACACACATACAGCGCTTTAAAGAAACAGCGCTGTAGATCTTAGTGACTCCCCGCACAGCGCATTATACGCGGACAATGCACTTACATGCACCAGGAAGAAGAAGGTGAACTCCAGGGACCTGAGCGGGGAAGTGACACATGCAGGATATCGGGCGCAGGATCTTAGTGACTCCCCACACAGCGCATTATACACGGACAATGCACTTACATGCACCAGGAAGAAGAAGGTGAACTCCGGGGACCTGAGCGGGGGAAGTGACACATGCAGGATATCAGGCGCAGGATCTTAGTGACTCCCCGCACAGCGCATTATACACGGACAATGCACTTACATGCACCAGGAAGAAGAAGGTGAACTCCAGGGACCTGAGCGGGGAAGTGACACATGCAAGATATCGGGCACAGGATCTTAGTGACTCCCCGCACAGCGCATTATACACTGACAATGCACTTACATGCACCAGGAAGAAGAAGGTGAACTCCGGGGACCTGAGCGGGGAAGTGACACATGCAGGATATCGGGCACAGGATCTTAGTGACTCCCCGCACAGCGCATTATACACTGACAATGCACTTACATGCACCAGGAAGAAGAAGGTGAACTCCAGGGACCTGAGCGGGGAAGTGACACATGCAGGATATCGGGGGCAGGATCTTAGTGACTCCCCGCACAGCGCATTATACATGGACAATGCACTTACATGCACCAGGAAGAAGAAGGTGAACTCCGGGGACCTGAGCGGGGAAGTGACACATGCAGGATATCGGGCGCAGGATCTTAGTGACTCCCCGCACAGCGCATTATACACGGACAATGCACTTACATGCACCAGGAAGAAGAAGGTGAACTCCGGGGACCTGAGCGGGGAAGTGACACATGCAGGATATCGGGTGCACGATCTTAGTGACTCCCCGCACAGCACATTATACACGGACAATGCACTTACATGCACCAGGAAGAAGAAGGTGAACTCCGAGGACCTGAGCGGGGAAGTGACACATGCAGGATATCAGGCGCAGGATCTTAGTGACTCCCCGCACAGCGCATTATACACGGACAATGCACTTACATGCACCAGGAAGAAGAAGGGGAACTCCGGGGACCTGAGCGGGGAAGAGACACATGCAGGATATCGGGTGCAGGATCTTAGTGACTCCCCGCACAGCGCATTATACACGGACAATGCACTTACATGCACCAGGAAAAGGTGAACTCCTGGGACCTGAGCGGGGAAGTGACACATGCAGGATATCGGGTGCAGGATCTTAGTGACTCCCCGCACAGCGCATTGTACACGGACAATGCACTTACATGCACCAGGAGGAAGAAGGTGAACTCCAGGGACCTGAGCGGGGAAGTGACACATGCAGGATATCGGGTGCAGGATCTTAGTGACTCCCCGCACAGCACATTATACACGGACAATGCACCAGGAAGAAGAAGGTGAACTCCGGGGACCTGAGCGGGGAAGTGAAACATGCAGGATATCAGGCGCAGGATCTTAGTGACTCCCCGCACAGCGCATTATACACGGACAATGCACTTACATGCACCAGGAAGAAGAAGGGGAACTCCGGGGACCTGAGCGGGGAAGAGACACATGCAGGATATTGAAAGCAGGATCTTAGTGACTCCCTGCACAGCGCATTATACACGGACAATGCACTTACATGCACCAGGAAGAAGAAGGGGAACTCCGGGGACCTGAGCGGGGAAGAGACACATGCAGGATATCGGGTGCAGGATCTTAGTGACTCCCCGCACAGCGCATTATACACGGACAATGCACTTACATGCACCAGGAAGAAGGTGAACTCTGGGGACCTGAGCGGGGAAGCGACACATGCAGGATATCGGACACACGATCTTAGTGACTCCCCGCACAGCACATTATACACGGACAATGCACCAGGAAGAAGAAGGTGAACTCCGGGGACCTGAGCGGGGAAGTGACACATGCAGGATATCGGGCGCAGGATCTTAGTGACTCCCCGCACAGCGCATTATACACGGACAATGCACTTACATGCACCAGGAAGAAGAAGGGGAACTCCGGGGACCTGAGCGGGGAAGAGACACATGCAGGATATTGAAAGCAGGATCTTAGTGACTCCCCGCACAGCACATTATACACGGACAATGCACTTACATGCACCAGGAAGAAGAAGGTGAACTCCGGGGACCTGAGCGGGGAAGCGACACATGCAGGATATCGGGCGCAGGATCTTAGTGACTCCCCACACAGCGCATTATACACGGACAATGCACTTACATGCACCAGGAAGAAGAAGGTGAACTCCAGGGACCTGAGCGGGGAAGTGACACATGCAGGATATCGGCTGCAGGATCTTAGTGACTCCCTGCACAGCGCATTATACACAGACAATGCACTTACATGCACCAGGAAGAAGAAGGTGAACTCCAGGGACCTGAGCGGGGAAGTGACACATGCAGGATATCGGGTGCACGATCTTAGTGACTCCCCGCACAGCACATTATACACGGACAATGCACTTACATGCACCAGGAAGAAGAAGGTGAACTCCGGGGACCTGAGCGGGTAAGAGACACATGCAGGATATCAGGTGCAGGATCTTAGTGACTCCCCGCACAGCGCATTATACACGGACAATGCACTTACATGCACCAGGAAGAAGAAGGTGAACTCCGGGGACCTGAGCGGGGAAGCGACACATGCAGGATATCGGGGGCAGGATCTTAGTGACTCCCCGCACAGCGCATTATACACGGACAATGCACTTACATGCACCAGGAAGAAGAAGGTGAACTCCGGGGACCTGAGCGGGGAAGCGACACATGCAGTATATCGGGCGCAGGATCTTAGTGACTCCCCGCACAGCACATTATACACGGACAATGCACCAGGAAGAAGAAGGTGAACTCCGAGGACCTGAGCGGGGAAGTGACACATGCAGGATATCAGGCGCAGGATCTTAGTGACTCCCCGCACAGCGCATTATACACGGACAATGCACTTACATGCACCAGGAAGAAGAAGGGGAACTCCGGGGACCTGAGCGGGGAAGAGACACATGCAGGATATCGGGTGCAGGATCTTAGTGACTCCCCGCACAGCGCATTATACACGGACAATGCACTTACATGCACCAGGAAAAGGTGAACTCCTGGGACCTGAGCGGGGAAGTGACACATGCAGGATATCGGGTGCAGGATCTTAGTGACTCCCCGCACAGCGCATTATACACGGACAATGCACTTACATGCACCAGGAGGAAGAAGGTGAACTCCAGGGACCTGAGCGGGGAAGTGACACATGCAGGATATCGGGTGCAGGATCTTAGTGACTCCCCGCACAGCACATTATACACGGACAATGCACCAGGAAGAAGAAGGTGAACTCCGGGGACCTGAGCGGGGAAGTGAAACATGCAGGATATCAGGCGCAGGATCTTAGTGACTCCCCGCACAGCGCATTATACACGGACAATGCACTTACATGCACCAGGAAGAAGAAGGGGAACTCCGGGGACCTGAGCGGGGAAGAGACACATGCAGGATATTGAAAGCAGGATCTTAGTGACTCCCTGCACAGCGCATTATACACGGACAATGCACTTACATGCACCAGGAAGAAGAAGGGGAACTCCGGGGACCTGAGCGGGGAAGAGACACATGCAGGATATCGGGTGCAGGATCTTAGTGACTCCCCGCACAGCGCATTATACACGGACAATGCACTTACATGCACCAGGAAGAAGGTGAACTCTGGGGACCTGAGCGGGGAAGAGACACATGCAGGATATCGGGTGCAGGATCTTAGTGACTCCCCGCACAGCACATTATACACGGACAGTGCACTTACATGCACCATGAAGAAGAAGGTGAACTCTGGGGACCTGAGTGGGGAAGCGACATATGCAGGATATCAGGCGCAGGATCTTAGCGACTCCCCGCTCAGCGCATTATACAGGGATAATGCACTTACATGCACCAGGAAGAAGAAGGTGAACTCTGGGGACCTGAGCGGGGAAGCGACACATGCAGGATATCGGGCGCAGGATCTTAGTGACTCCCCGCACAGCGCATTATACACTGACAATGCACTTACATGCACCAGGAATAAGAAGGTGAACTCCGGGGACCTGAGCGGGGAAGTGACACATGCAGGATATCGGGTGCACGATCTTAGTGACTCCCCGCACAGCGCATTATACACGGACAATGCACTTACATGCACCAGGAAGAAGAAGGTGAACTCTGGGGACCTGAGCGGGGAAGCGACACATGCAGGATATCGGGTGCAGGATCTCAGTGACTCCCCACACAGCGCATTATACACGGACAATGCACTTACATGCACCAGGAAGAAGAAGGTGAACTCCAGGGACCTGAGCGGGGAAGTGACACATGCAGGATATTGGGCGCACGATCTTAGTGACTCCCTGCACAGCACATTATACACGGACAATGCACTTACATGCACCGGGAAGAAGAAGGTGAACTCCAGGGACCTGAGCGGGGAAGTGACACATGCAGGATATCGGGTGCAGGATCTTAGTGACTCCCCGCACAGCGCATTATACACCGACAATGCACTTACATGCACCAGGAAGAAGAAGGTGAACTCCGGGGACCTGAGCGGGGAAGTGACACATGCAGGATATCGGGCGCAGGATCTTAGTGACTCCCCGCACAGCGCATTATGCACGGACAATGCACTTACATGCACCAGGAAGAAGAAGGTGAACTCCAGGGACCTGAGCGGGGAAGCGACACATGCAGGATATCAGGCGCAGGATCTTAGTGACTCCCCGCACAGCGCATTATACACAGACAATGCACTTACATGCACCAGGAAGAAGAAGGTGAACTCCAGGGACCTGAGCGGGGAAGCGACACATGCAGGATATCGGGCGCAGGATCTTAGTGACTCCCCGCACAGCGCATTATATACGGACAATGCACTTACATGCACCAGGAAGAAGAAGGTGAACCCCAGGGACCTGAGCGGGGAAGCGACACATGCAGGATATCGGGTGCAGGATCTTAGTGACTCCCCGCACAGCGCATTATACACGGACAATGCACTTACATGCACCAGGAAGAAGAAGGTGAACTCCAGGGACCTGAGCGGGGAAGCGACACATGCAGGATATCGGGCGCAGGATCTTAGTGACTCCCCGCACAGCTCATTATACACAGACAATGCACTTACATGCACCAGGAGAAGAAGGTGAACTCCGGGGACCTGAGCGGGGAAGCGACACATGCAGGATATCGGGTGCAGGATCTTAGTGACTCCCCGCACAGCGCATTATACATGGACAATGCACTTACATGCACCAGGAAGAAGAAGGTGAACTCCTGGGACCTGAGCAGGGAAGTGACACATGCAGGATATCGGGCGCAGGATCTTAGTGACTCCCCGCACAGCGCATTATACACGGACAATGCACTTACATGCAGCGGGAAGAAGAAGGTGAACTCCAGGGACCTGAGCGGGGAAGCGACACATGCAGGATATCGGGAGCAGGATCTTAGTGACTCCCCGCACAGCACATTATACACGGACAATGCACTTACATGCAGCAGGTAGAAGAAGGTGAACTCCAGGGACCTGAGCGGGGAAGCGACACATGCAGGATATCTGGGGCAGGATCTTAGTGACTCCCCGCACAGCGCATTATACACAGACAATGCACTTACATGCACCAGGAAGAAGAAGGTGAACTCCAGGGACCTGAGCGGGGAAGCGACACATGCAGGATATCTGGGGCAGGATCTTAGTGACTCCCCGCACAGCGCATTATACACAGACAATGCACTTACATGCACCAGGAAGAAGAAGGTGAACTCCAGGGACCTGAGCGGGGAAGTGACACATGCAGGATATCGGGCGCAGGATCTTAGTGACTCCCCGCACAGCGCATTATACATGGACAATGCACTTACATGCACCAGGAAGAAGAAGATGAACCCTGGGGACCTGAGCGGGGAAGCGACACATGCAGGATATCGGGTGCACGATCTTAGTGACTCCCCGCACAGCACATTATACACGGAGGGCAGTGGGGTCAGAGGGCGGTGGGTCGGAGGCGAGTGGATCTGTGGGTCGGAGGCTGGTGGGTCTGTAAGCAGTGGGTTGGAGGACAGTGGGTCTGTGGGCAGTGGGTCAGAGGGGTAGGAGGGCAGATGGGTCGGAGGGTAGTGGGTTGGAGGGCGGTGGGTCGGAGGGTTCTGTGGGCAGTGGGTCGGAGGGCAGTGGGGTCAGAGGGCAGTGGGGTCAGAGGGCAGTGGGGTCAGAGGGCAGTGGGTCTGTGGGCAGTGGGTCGGAGGGCAGTGGGGTTGGAGGGTAGTTGGTCGGTGGGCGGTGGGTCGGAGGCGGGTGGGTCCGTGGGCAGTGGGTCGGAGGGCAATGTGCCGGAGGACAGTGGGTTGGAGGACAGTGGGGTCGGAGGAGTTTTTGGTCAGAGGGCAGTGGGTCGAAGGGCGTTGGGTCGGAGGGCAGTGGGTCAGAGGGCAGTGGGTCAGAGGGCAGTGGGGTCTGTGGGCAGTGGGGTCTGTGGGCAGTGGGTCCGAGGGCAGTGGGTCCGAGGGCAGTGGGGTCTGTGGGCGGTGGGTCTGTGGGCGGTGGGTCGGAGGGGGGTGGGTCGGAGGGCGGTGGGTCGGAGGGCGGTGGGTCGGAGGGCGGTGGGGTCTGTGGGCGGTGGGGTCTGTGGGCGGTGGGGTCTGTGGGCAGTGGGGTCTGTGGGCAGTGGGGTCTGTGGGCAGTGGGGTCAGAGGGCGGTGGGGTCTGTGGGCGGTGGGGTCTGTGGGCGGTGGGGTCAGAGGGCGGTGGGTCGGAGGGCGGTGGGTCGGAGGGCGGTGGGGTCTGTGGGCGGTGGGGTCTGTGGGCGGTGGGGTCTGTGGGCAGTGGGGTCTGTGGGCAGTGGGGTCAGAGGGCGGTGGGTCGGAGGGCGGTGGGTCGGAGGGCGGTGGGGTCTGTGGGCAGTGGGGTCTGTGGGCAGTGGGGTCTGTGGGCAGTGGGGTCAGAGGGCAGTGGGGTCTGTGGGCGGTGGGGTCTGTAGGCAGTGGGGTCTGTGGGCGGTGGGGTCTGTGGGCGGTGGGGTCTGTGGGCAGTGGGGTCTGTGGGCAGTGGGGTTGGAGGGCAGTGGGGTCGGAGGGCGGTGGGTCGGAGGGCGGTGGGGTCTGTGGGCAGTGGGGTCTGTGGGCAGTGGGGTCAGAGGGCAGTGGGGTCTGTGGGTGGTGGGTCGGAGGGCGGTGGGTCGGAGGGCGGTGGGGTCTGTGGGTGGTGGGGTCTGTGGGCGGTGGGGTCTGTGGGCAGTGGGGTCTGTGGGCAGTGGGGTCTGTGGGCAGTGGGTTCCGAGGGCAGTGGGGTCAGAGGGCGGTGGTTCAGAGGGCAGTGGGGTCAGAGGGCGGTGGGGTCAGAGGGCGGTGGGTCGGAGGGCAGTGGGGTCGGAGGGCGGTGGGGTCGGAGGGCGGTGGGTCGGAGGGCAGTGGGGTCGGAGGGCAGGAGGGAGAGTCTCCTCCTCTGACTCCTCCTCCCTCCAATCTCTACCTCTGACTCCTCCTCCCTCTGACTCCAACTCTCGTCTCCTCCTCTGACTCCTCCTCCCTTCAGTCTCCTCCCTCTGATTCCTCATCTCGCCTCCTCCTCTGACTCCTCCTCCCTCCAGTCTCCTCCCTCTGACTCCTCCTCCCTCTCGTCTCCTCCTCTGACCCCTCCTCCCTCCAGTCTCCTCCTCTCGTCTCCTCCTCTGACTCCTCCTCCCTCCAGTCTCCTCCCTCTGACTCCTCCTCTCGTCTCCTCCTCCCTCCTGTCGCCTCTGTCCTTGGCTCTCACTTGTTATGATCCTCCCCTTCAGTCATGTGACGCGGAAGACCCGCCCCCGTCATGGCGGCCGGCGCGGTGACGTCATCAGTGGGCGGTGATGTCTCTCAGGACCGAGTAGAAGTGAGTAACCGGGAATAACGACAGGACCCGCGTGTGTGTGTGTGTGTAATCAGGACCCCTGACAGGACCCTGTGTGTGTGTAATCAGGACCCCTGACAGGACCCCGCGTGTGTGTGTGTGTGTAATCAGGACCCCTGACAGGACCCCGCGTGTGTGTGTGTGTGTAATCAGGACCCCTGACAGGACCCCGCGTGTGTGTGTGTGTAATCAGGACCCCGCGTGTGTGTGTGTGTGTAATCAGGACCCCTGACAGGACCCCTTGTGTGTGTAATCAGGACCCCTGACAGGACCCCGCGTGTGTGTGTAATCAGGACCCCTGACAGGACCCCTTGTGTGTGTAATCAGGACCCCTGACAGGACCCCGCGTGTGTGTGTGTAATCAGGACCCCTGACAGGACCCCGTATGTGTGTGTGTAATCAGGACCCCTGACAGGACCCCGTGTGTGTGTGTGTGTGTGTAATCAGGACCCCTGACAGGACCCCGTGTGTGTGTGTGTGTGTGTGTGTGTAATCAGGACCCCTGACAGGACCCCGCGTGTGTGTGTGTGTAATCAGGACCCCTGACAGGACCCCGCGTGTGTGTGTGTGTAATCAGGACCCCTGACAGGACCCCGCGTGTGTGTGTGTGTAATCAGGACCCCTGGACAGGACCCCGCGTGTGTGTGTGTGTAATCAGGACCCCTGACAGGACCCCGCGTGTGTGTGTGTGTAATCAGGACCCCTGACAGGACCCCGCGTGTGTGTGTGTGTAATCAGGACCCCTGACAGGACCCCGCGTGTGTGTGTGTGTAATCAGGACCCCTGACAGGACCCCGCGTGTGTGTGTGTGTAATCAGGACCCCTGACAGGACCCCGCGTGTGTGTGTGTGTAATCAGGACCCCTGACAGGACCCCGCGTGTGTGTGTGTGTAATCAGGACCCCTGACAGGACCCCGCGTGTGTGTGTGTGTAATCAGGACCCCTGACAGGACCCCGCGTGTGTGTGTGTGTAATCAGGACCCCTGACAGGACCCCGCGTGTGTGTGTGTGTAATCAGGACCCTTGACAGGACCCCGCGTGTGTGTAATCAGGACCCCTGACAGGACCCCGCGTGTGTGTAATCAGGACCCCTGACAGGACCCCGCGTGTGTGTGTGTGTGTGTAATCAGGACCCCTGACAGGACCCCGCGTGTGTGTGTGTGTGTGTAATCAGGACCCCTGACAGGACCCCGCGTGTGTGTGTGTGTAATCAGGACCCCTGACAGGACCCCGCGTGTGTGTGTGTGTAATCAGGACCCCTGACAGGACCCCGCGTGTGTGTGTGTGTAATCAGGACCCCTGACAGGACCCCGCGTGTGTGTGTGTGTGTGTAATCAGGACCCCTGACAGGACCCCGCGTGTGTGTGTGTGTGTGTAATCAGGACCCCTGACAGGACCCCGCGTGTGTGTGTGTGTGTGTAATCAGGACCCCTGACAGGACCCCGCGTGTGTGTGTGTGTGTGTAATCAGGACCCCTGACAGGACCCCGCGTGTGTGTGTGTGTGTAATCAGGACCCCTGACAGGACCCCGCGTGTGTGTGTGTGTGTGTAATCAGGACCCCTGACAGGACCCCGCGTGTGTGTGTGTGTGTGTAATCAGGACCCTGACAGGACCCCGCGTGTGTGTGTGTGTGTGTAATCAGGACCCCTGACAGGACCCCGCGTGTGTGTGTGTGTGTGTAATCAGGACCCCTGACAGGACCCCGCGTGTGTGTGTGTGTGTGTAATCAGGACCCCTGACAGGACCCCGCGTGTGTGTGTGTGTGTGTAATCAGGACCCCTGACAGGACCCCGCGTGTGTGTGTGTGTGTGTAATCAGGACCCTGACAGGACCCCGCGTGTGTGTGTGTGTGTAATCAGGACCCCTGACAGGACCCCGCGTGTGTGTGTGTGTGTGTAATCAGGACCCCTGACAGGACCCCGCGTGTGTGTGTGTGTGTGTGTAATCAGGACCCCTGACAGGACCCCGCGTGTGTGTGTGTGTGTGTGTAATCAGGACCCCTGACAGGACCCCGCGTGTGTGTGTGTGTGTGTGTAATCAGGACCCCTGACAGGACCCCGCGTGTGTGTGTGTGTGTGTGTAATCAGGACCCCTGACAGGACCCCGCGTGTGTGTGTGTGTGTGTGTAATCAGGACCCCTGACAGGACCCCGCGTGTGTGTGTGTGTGTGTGTAATCAGGACCCCTGACAGGACCCCGCGTGTGTGTGTGTGTGTGTAATCAGGACCCCTGACAGGACCCCGCGTGTGTGTGTGTGTGTGTGTAATCAGGACCCCTGACAGGACCCCGCGTGTGTGTGTGTGTGTGTGTAATCAGGACCCCTGACAGGACCCCGCGTGTGTGTGTGTGTGTGTGTAATCAGGACCCCTGACAGGACCCCGCGTGTGTGTGTGTGTGTGTGTAATCAGGACCCCTGACAGGACCCCGCGTGTGTGTGTGTGTGTGTGTAATCAGGACCCCTGACAGGACCCCGCGTGTGTGTGTGTGTGTGTGTAATCAGGACCCCTGACAGGACCCCGCGTGTGTGTGTGTGTGTGTAATCAGGACCCCTGACAGGACCCCGCGTGTGTGTGTGTGTGTGTAATCAGGACCCCTGACAGGACCCCGCGTGTGTGTGTGTGTGTGTGTAATCAGGACCCCTGACAGGACCCCGCGTGTGTGTGTGTGTGTGTAATCAGGACCCCTGACAGGACCCCGCGTGTGTGTGTAATCAGGACCCCTGACAGGACCCCGCGTGTGTGTGTGTGTGTGTAATCAGGACCCCTGACAGGACCCCGCGTGTGTGTGTGTGTGTGTAATCAGGACCCCTGACAGGACCCCGCGTGTGTGTGTGTGTGTGTGTAATCAGGACCCCTGACAGGACCCCGCGTGTGTGTGTGTGTGTGTAATCAGGACCCCTGACAGGACCCCGCGTGTGTGTGTGTAATCAGGACCCTGACAGGACCCCGCGTGTGTGTGTGTGTGTGTAATCAGGACCCCTGACAGGACCCCGCGTGTGTGTGTGTGTGTGTAATCAGGACCCCTGACAGGACCCCGCGTGTGTGTGTGTGTGTGTGTAATCAGGACCCCTGACAGGACCCCGCGTGTGTGTGTGTGTGTGTGTGTGTGTGTAATCAGGACCCTGACAGGACCCCGCGTGTGTGTGTGTGTGTGTGTAATCAGGACCCCTGACAGGACCCCGCGTGTGTGTGTGTGTGTGTGTGTAATCAGGACCCCTGACAGGACCCCGCGTGTGTGTGTAATCAGGACCCCTGACAGGACCCCGCGTGTGTGTGTGTGTGTGTAATCAGGACCCCTGACAGGACCCCGCGTGTGTGTGTGTGTGTGTAATCAGGACCCCTGACAGGACCCCGCGTGTGTGTGTGTGTGTGTAATCAGGACCCCTGACAGGACCCCGCGTGTGTGTGTGTGTGTGTAATCAGGACCCCTGACAGGACCCCGCGTGTGTGTGTGTAATCAGGACCCCTGACAGGACCCCGCGTGTGTGTGTGTGTGTGTGTAATCAGGACCCCTGACAGGACCCCGCGTGTGTGTGTGTGTGTGTAATCAGGACCCCTGACAGGACCCCGCGTGTGTGTGTGTGTGTGTGTAATCAGGACCCCTGACAGGACCCCGCGTGTGTGTGTGTGTGTGTGTGTAATCAGGACCCCTGACAGGACCCCGCGTGTGTGTGTGTAATCAGGACCCCTGACAGGACCCCGCGTGTGTGTGTGTGTGTGTGTGTGTAATCAGGACCCCTGACAGGACCCCGCGTGTGTGTGTGTGTGTGTGTAATCAGGACCCCTGACAGGACCCCGCGTGTGTGTGTGTGTGTGTGTAATCAGGACCCCTGACAGGACCCCGCGTGTGTGTGTGTGTGTGTGTGTGTGTAATCAGGACCCCTGACAGGACCCCGCGTGTGTGTGTGTGTGTGTGTAATCAGGACCCCTGACAGGACCCGCGTGTGTGTGTGTGTGTGTGTGTAATCAGGACCCCTGACAGGACCCCGCGTGTGTGTGTAATCAGGACCCCTGACAGGACCCCGCGTGTGTGTGTGTGTGTGTAATCAGGACCCCTGACAGGACCCCGCGTGTGTGTGTGTGTGTGTAATCAGGACCCCTGACAGGACCCCGCGTGTGTGTGTGTGTGTGTAATCAGGACCCCTGACAGGACCCCGCGTGTGTGTGTGTGTGTGTAATCAGGACCCCTGACAGGACCCCGCGTGTGTGTGTGTAATCAGGACCCCTGACAGGACCCCGCGTGTGTGTGTGTGTGTGTGTAATCAGGACCCCTGACAGGACCCCGCGTGTGTGTGTGTGTGTGTAATCAGGACCCCTGACAGGACCCCGCGTGTGTGTGTGTGTGTGTGTAATCAGGACCCCTGACAGGACCCCGCGTGTGTGTGTGTGTGTGTGTGTAATCAGGACCCCTGACAGGACCCCGCGTGTGTGTGTGTAATCAGGACCCCTGACAGGACCCGCGTGTGTGTGTGTGTGTGTGTAATCAGGACCCCTGACAGGACCCCGCGTGTGTGTGTGTGTGTGTAATCAGGACCCCTGACAGGACCCCGCGTGTGTGTGTGTGTGTGTGTAATCAGGACCCCTGACAGGACCCCGCGTGTGTGTGTGTGTGTGTAATCAGGACCCCTGACAGGACCCCGCGTGTGTGTGTGTGTGTGTGTTAATCAGGACCCCTGACAGGACCCCGCGTGTGTGTGTGTGTGTGTGTAATCAGGACCCCTGACAGGACCCCGCGTGTGTGTGTGTGTGTGTGTAATCAGGACCCCTGACAGGACCCCGCGTGTGTGTGTGTGTGTGGTGTGTAATCAGGACCCCTGACAGGACCCCGCGTGTGTGTGTGTGTGTGTGTAATCAGGACCCTGACAGGACCCCGCGTGTGTGTGTGTGTGTAATCAGGACCCCTGACAGGACCCCGCGTGTGTGTGTGTGTGTGTGTAATCAGGACCCCTGACAGGACCCCGCGTGTGTGTGTGTGTAATCAGGACCCCTGACAGGACCCCGCGTGTGTGTGTGTGTAATCAGGGACCCCTGACAGGACCCCGCGTGTGTGTGTGTGTAATCAGGACCCCTGACAGGACCCGCGTGTGTGTGTGTAATCAGGACCCCTGACAGGACCCCGCGTGTGTGTGTGTAATCAGGACCCCTGACAGGACCCCGCGTGTGTGTGTGTGTGTGTAATCAGGACCCCTGACAGGACCCCGCGTGTGTGTGTGTAATCAGGACCCCTGACAGGACCCCGCGTGTGTGTGTGTGTGTGTAATCAGGACCCCTGACAGGACCCCGCGTGTGTGTGTGTAATCAGGACCCCTGACAGGACCCCGCGTGTGTGTGTGTAATCAGGACCCCTGACAGGACCCCGCGTGTGTGTGTGTAATCAGGACCCCTGACAGGACCCCGCGTGTGTGTGTGTAATCAGGACCCCTGACAGGACCCCGCGTGTGTGTGTGTAATCAGGACCCCTGACAGGACCCCGCGTGTGTGTGTGTAATCAGGACCCCTGACAGGACCCCGCGTGTGTGTGTGTAATCAGGACCCTGACAGGACCCCGCGTGTGTGTGTGTGTGTAATCAGGACCCCTGACAGGACCCCGCGTGTGTGTGTGTGTGTAATCAGGACCCCTGACAGGACCCCGCGTGTGTGTGTGTGTGTAATCAGGACCCTGACAGGACCCCGCGTGTGTGTGTGTGTGTAATCAGGACCCCTGACAGGACCCCGCGTGTGTGTGTGTGTGTAATCAGGACCCCTGACAGGACCCGCGTGTGTGTGTGTGTGTAATCAGGACCCCTGACAGGACCCCGCGGACAGGACCCCGCGTGTGTGTGTGTGTGTAATCAGGACCCCTGACAGGACCCCGCGTGTGTGTGTGTGTGTAATCAGGACCCCTGACAGGACCCCGCGTGTGTGTGTGTGTGTAATCAGGACCCCTGACAGGACCCCGCGTGTGTGTGTGTGTGTAATCAGGACCCCTGACAGGACCCCGCGTGTGTGTGTGTGTGTAATCAGGACCCCTGACAGGACCCCGCGTGTGTGTGTGTGTGTAATCAGGACCCCTGACAGGACCCCGCGTGTGTGTGTGTGTAATCAGGACCCCTGACAGGACCCCGCGTGTGTGTGTGTGTGTAATCAGGACCCCTGACAGGACCCCGCGTGTGTGTGTGTGTGTAATCAGGACCCCTGACAGGACCCCGCGTGTGTGTGTGTGTGTAATCAGGACCCCTGACAGGACCCCGCGTGTGTGTGTGTGTGTAATCAGGACCCCTGACAGGACCCCGCGTGTGTGTGTGTGTGTAATCAGGACCCCTGACAGGACCCCGCGTGTGTGTGTGTGTGTAATCAGGACCCCTGACAGGACCCGCGTGTGTGTGTGTGTGTAATCAGGACCCCTGACAGGACCCCGCGTGTGTGTGTGTGTGTAATCAGGACCCCTGACAGGACCCCGCGTGTGTGTGTGTGTGTGTAATCAGGACCCCTGACAGGACCCGCGTGTGTGTGTGTGTGTAATCAGGACCCCTGACAGGACCCCGCGTGTGTGTGTGTGTGTAATCAGGACCCCTGACAGGACCCCGCGTGTGTGTGTGTGTGTAATCAGGACCCCTGACAGGACCCCGCGTGTGTGTGTGTGTGTAATCAGGACCCCTGACAGGACCCCGCGTGTGTGTGTGTGTGTGTAATCAGGACCCCTGACAGGACCCCGCGTGTGTGTGTGTGTGTGTAATCAGGACCCCTGACAGGACCCCGCGTGTGTGTGTGTGTGTGTAATCAGGACCCCTGACAGGACCCCGCGTGTGTGTGTGTGTGTAATCAGGACCCCTGACAGGACCCCGCGTGTGTGTGTGTGTGTGTAATCAGGACCCCTGACAGGACCCCGCGTGTGTGTGTGTGTGTGTAATCAGGACCCCTGACAGGACCCCGCGTGTGTGTGTGTGTGTGTAATCAGGACCCCTGACAGGACCCCGCGTGTGTGTGTGTGTGTGTAATCAGGACCCCTGACAGGACCCCGCGTGTGTGTGTGTGTGTGTAATCAGGACCCTGACAGGACCCCGCGTGTGTGTGTGTGTGTGTAATCAGGACCCCTGACAGGACCCCGCGTGTGTGTGTGTGTGTGTAATCAGGACCCCTGACAGGACCCGCGTGTGTGTGTGTGTGTAATCAGGACCCCTGACAGGACCCCGCGTGTGTGTGTGTGTGTGTAATCAGGACCCCTGACAGGACCCCGCGTGTGTGTGTGTGTGTGTAATCAGGACCCCTGACAGGACCCCGCTGTGTGTGTGTGTGTGTAATCAGGACCCCTGACAGGACCCGCGTGTGTGTGTGTGTGTGTAATCAGGACCCCTGACAGGACCCCGCGTGTGTGTGTGTGTGTGTAATCAGGACCCCTGACAGGACCCGCGTGTGTGTGTGTGTGTGTAATCAGGACCCCTGACAGGACCCCGCGTGTGTGTGTGTGTGTGTAATCAGGACCCTGACAGGACCCCGCGTGTGTGTGTGTGTGTGTAATCAGGACCCTGACAGGACCCCGCGTGTGTGTGTGTGTGTGTAATCAGGACCCCTGACAGGACCCCGCGTGTGTGTGTGTGTGTGTAATCAGGACCCCTGACAGGACCCCGCGTGTGTGTGTGTGTGTGTAATCAGACCCCTGACAGGACCCCGCGTGTGTGTGTGTGTGTGTAATCAGGACCCCTGACAGGACCCGCGTGTGTGTGTGTGTGTGTAATCAGGACCCCTGACAGGACCCCGCGTGTGTGTGTGTGTGTAATCAGGACCCCTGACAGGACCCCGCGTGTGTGTGTGTGTGTGTAATCAGGACCCCTGACAGACCCCGCGTGTGTGTGTGTGTGTGTAATCAGGACCCCTGACAGGACCCCGCGTGTGTGTGTGTGTGTGTAATCAGGACCCCTGACAGGACCCGCGTGTGTGTGTGTGTGTGTAATCAGGACCCTGACAGGACCCCGCGTGTGTGTGTGTGTGTAATCAGGACCCCTGACAGGACCCCGCGTGTGTGTGTGTGTGTAATCAGGACCCCTGACAGGACCCCGCGTGTGTGTGTGTGTGTGTAATCAGGACCCCTGACAGGACCCCGCGTGTGTGTGTGTGTGTGTAATCAGGACCCCTGACAGGACCCCGCGTGTGTGTGTGTGTGTGTAATCAGGACCCTGACAGGACCCCGCGTGTGTGTGTGTGTGTGTAATCAGGACCCCTGACAGGACCCCGCGTGTGTGTGTGTGTGTGTAATCAGGACCCCTGACAGGAGCCCCGCGTGTGTGTGTGTGTGTGTAATCAGGACCCCTGACAGGACCCCGCGTGTGTGTGTGTGTGTGTAATCAGGACCCCTGACAGGACCCCGCGTGTGTGTGTGTGTGTGTAATCAGGACCCCTGACAGGACCCCGCGTGTGTGTGTGTGTGTGTAATCAGGACCCCTGACAGGACCCCGCGTGTGTGTGTGTGTGTGTAATCAGGACCCCTGACAGGACCCCGCGTGTGTGTGTGTTGTGTAATCAGGACCCCTGACAGGACCCCGCTGTGTGTGTGTGTGTGTAATCAGGACCCCTGACAGGACCCCGCGTGTGTGTGTGTGTGTGTAATCAGGACCCCTGACAGGACCCCGCGTGTGTGTGTGTGTGTGTAATCAGGACCCCTGACAGGACCCCGCGTGTGTGTGTGTGTGTGTAATCAGGACCCCTGACAGGACCCCGCGTGTGTGTGTGTGTGTGTAATCAGGACCCCTGACAGGACCCCGCGTGTGTGTGTGTGTGTGTAATCAGGACCCCTGACAGGACCCCGCGTGTGTGTGTGTGTGTGTAATCAGGACCCCTGACAGGACCACGCGTGTGTGTGTGTGTGTGTAATCAGGACCCCTGACAGGACCCCGCGTGTGTGTGTGTGTGTGTAATCAGGACCCCTGACAGGACCCGCGTGTGTGTGTGTGTGTGTAATCAGGACCCCTGACAGGACCCCGCGTGTGTGTGTGTGTGTGTAATCAGGACCCCTGACAGGACCCCGCGTGTGTGTGTGTGTGTGTAATCAGGACCCCTGACAGGACCCCGCGTGTGTGTGTGTTGTGTGTAATCAGGACCCCTGACAGGACCCCGCGTGTGTGTGTGTGTGTGTAATCAGGACCCCTGACAGGACCCCGCGTGTGTGTGTGTGTGTGTAATCAGGACCCCTGACAGGACCCCGCGTGTGTGTGTGTGTGTGTAATCAGGACCCCTGACAGGACCCCGCGTGTGTGTGTGTGTGTGTAATCAGGACCCCTGACAGGACCCCGCGTGTGTGTGTGTGTGTAATCAGGACCCCTGACAGGACCCCGCGTGTGTGTGTGTGTGTAATCAGGACCCCAGACAGGACCCCGCGTGTGTGTGTGTGTGTGTAATCAGGACCCCTGACAGGACCCCGCGTGTGTGTGTGTGTGTGTAATCAGGACCCCTGACAGGACCCCGCGTGTGTGTGTGTGTGTGTAATCAGGACCCCTGACAGGACCCCGCGTGTGTGTGTGTGTGTTAATCAGGACCCCTGACAGGACCCCGCGTGTGTGTGTGTGTGTGTAATCAGGACCCCTGACAGGACCCCGCGTGTGTGTGTGTGTGTGTAATCAGGACCCCTGACAGGACCCCGCGTGTGTGTGTGTGTGTGTAATCAGGACCCCTGACAGGACCCCGCGTGTGTGTGTGTGTGTGTAATCAGGACCCCTGACAGGACCCCGCGTGTGTGTGTGTGTGTGTAATCAGGACCCCTGACAGGACCCCGCGTGTGTGTGTGTGTGTGTAATCAGGACCCTGACAGGACCCCGCGTGTGTGTGTGTGTGTGTAATCAGGACCCCTGACAGGACCCCGCGTGTGTGTGTGTGTGTGTAATCAGGACCCCTGACAGGACCCCGCGTGTGTGTGTGTGTGTGTAATCAGGACCCCTGACAGGACCCCGCGTGTGTGTGTGTGTGTGTAATCAGGACCCCTGACAGGACCCCGCGTGTGTGTGTGTGTGTGTAATCAGGACCCCTGACAGGACCCCGCGTGTGTGTGTGTGTGTGTAATCAGGACCCCTGACAGGACCCCGCGTGTGTGTGTGTGTGTGTAATCAGGACCCCTGACAGGACCCCGCGTGTGTGTGTGTGTGTGTAATCAGGACCCTGACAGCCCCGCGTGTGTGTGTGTGTGTGTAATCAGGACCCCTGACAGGACCCCGCGTGTGTGTGTGTGTGTGTAATCAGGAACCCTGACAGGACCCCGCGTGTGTGTGTGTGTGTGTAATCAGGACCCCTGACAGGACCCCGCGTGTGTGTGTGTGTGTATCAGGACCCCTGACAGGACCCGCGTGTGTGTGTGTGTGTGTAATCAGGACCCCTGACAGGACCCCGCGTGTGTGTGTGTGTGTGTAATCAGGACCCCTGACAGGACCCGCGTGTGTGTGTGTGTGTGTAATCAGGACCCCTGACAGGACCCCGCGTGTGTGTGTGTGTGTGTAATCAGGACCCCTGACAGGACCCCGCGTGTGTGTGTGTGTGTGTAATCAGGACCCTGACAGGACCCCGCGTGTGTGTGTGTGTGTGTATCAGGACCCCTGACAGGACCCCGCGTTGTGTGTGTGTGTGTAATCGGACCCCTGACAGGACCCCGCGTGTGTGTGTGTGTGTGTAATCAGGACCCCTGACAGGACCCCGCGTGTGTGTGTGTGTGTGTAATCAGGACCCCTGACAGGACCCCGCGTGTGTGTGTGTGTTGTAATCAGGACCCCTGACAGGACCCCGCGTGTGTGTGTGTGTGTGTAATCAGGACCCCTGACAGGACCCCGCGTGTGTGTGTGTGTGTGTAATCAGGACCCCTGACAGGACCCCGCGTGTGTGTGTGTGTGTGTAATCAGGACCCCTGACAGGACCCCGCGTGTGTGTGTGTGTGTGTAATCAGGACCCTGACAGGACCCCGCGTGTGTGTGTGTGTGTGTAATCAGGACCCCTGACAGGACCCGCGTGTGTGTGTGTGTGTGTAATCAGGACCCCTGACAGGACCGCGTGTTGTGTGTGTGTGTGTAATCAGGACCCTGACAGGACCCCGCGTGTGTGTGTGTGTGTGTAATCAGGACCCCTGACAGGACCCGCGTGTGTGTGTGTGTGTGTAATCAGGACCCTGACAGGACCCCGCGTATGTGTGTGTGTGTGTAATCAGGACCCCTGACAGGACCCCGCGTGTGTGTGTGTGTGTGTAATCAGGACCCTGACAGGACCCCGCGTGTGTGTGTGTGTGTGTAATCAGGACCCCTGACAGGACCCCGTGTGTGTGTGTGTGTGTGTAATCAGGACCCTGACAGGACCCGCGTGTGTGTGTTGGTAATCAGACCCCTGACAGGACCCCGCGTGTGTGTGTGTGTGTAATCAGGACCCCTGACAGGACCCCGCGTGTGTGTGTGTGTGTGTAATCAGGACCCCTGACAGGACCCCGCGTGTGTGTGTGTGTGTGTAATCAGGACCCCTGACAGGACCCCGCGTGTGTGTGTGTGTGTGTAATCAGGACCCCTGACAGGACCCCGCGTGTGTGTGTGTGTGTGTAATCAGGACCCCTGACAGGACCCCGCGTGTGTGTGTGTGTGTGTAATCAGGACCCCTGACAGGACCCCGCGTGTGTGTGTGTGTGTGTACTCAGGACCCCTGACAGGACCCCGTGTGTGTGTGTGTGTGTGTAATCAGGACCCTGACAGGACCCCGCGTGTGTGTGTGTGTGTGTAATCAGGACCCTGACAGGACCCCGCGTGTGTGTGTGTGTGTGTAATCAGGACCCCTGACAGGACCCCCGGTGGTGTGTGTGTGTAATCAGGACCCCCTGACAGGACCCCGCGTGTGTGTGTGTGTGTGTAATCAGACCCCTGACAGGACCCCGCCGTGTGTGTGTGTGTGTGTGTGTAATCAGGACCCCTGACAGGACCCCGCGTGTGTGTGTGTGTGTGTGTGTGTAATCAGGACCCCTGACAGGACCCCGCGTGTGTGTGTGTGTGTGTAATCAGGACCCCTGACAGGACCGCGTGTGTGTGTGTGTGTGTGTGTAATCAGACCCCTGACAGGACCCCGCGTGTGTGTGTGTGTGTGTGTAATCAGGACCCTGACAGGGACCCCGCGTGTGTGTGTGTGTGTGTGTGGTTAACAGGACCCCTGACAGGACCCCCGCGTGTGTGTGTGGTGTGTGTGTATCAGGACCCCTGACAGGACCCCGCGTGTGTGTGTGTGTGTGTGTAATCAGGACCCCCTGACAGGACCCCGGTGTGTGTGTGTGTGTAATCAGGACCCCTGACAGGACCCGCGTGTGTGTGTGTGTGTGTGTGTAATCAGGACCCCTGACAGGACCCCGCGTGTGTGTGTGTGTGTGTAATCAGGACCCCTGACAGGACCCCGCGTGTGTGTGTGTGTGTGTAATCAGGACCCCTGACAGGACCCCGCGTGTGTGTGTGTGTGTGTGGTAATCAGGACCCTGACAGGACCCCGCTGTGTGTGTGTGTGGTGTGTAATCAGGACCCCTGACAGGACCCCGCGGTGTGTGTGTGTGTGTAATCAGACCCTGACAGGACCCCGCTGTGTGTGTGTGTGTGTGTGTAATCAGGACCCTGGACAGGACCGCGTGTGTGTGTGTGTGTGTGTGTAATCAGGACCCCTGACAGGACCCCGCGTGTGTGTGTGTGTGTGTGTGTAATCAGGACCCCTGACAGGACCCCGCGTGGGTGTGTGTGTGTGTAATCAGGACCTGACAGACCCCGCGTGTGTGTGTGTGTGTGTGTGTATCAGGACCCCTGACAGGACCCCGCGTGTGTGTGTGTGTGTGTGTGTAATCAGGACCCCTGACAGGACCCCGCGTGTGTGTGTGTGTGTGTGTGTATTCAGGACCCCTGACAGGACCCCGCGTGTGTGTGTGTGTGTGTGTGTAATAAGACTGAGACCCGCGTGTGTGTGTGTGTGTAATCAGGACCCCTGACAGGACCCGCGTGTGTGTGTGTGTGTGTGTAATTCAGACCCTGACAGGACCGCGTGTGTGTGTGTGTGTGTGTAATCAGGACCCCTGACAGGACCCCGCGTGTGTGTGTGTGTGTGTGGTAATCAGGACCCCTGACAGGACCCCGCGTGTGTGTGTGGTGTGTGTAATCAGGACCCCTGACAGACCCCGCGTGTGTGTGTGTGTGTGTGTGTGTAATCAGGACCCCTGAACAGGACCCCGCGGTGTGTGTGTGTGTGTGTGTGTAATCAGGACCCCTGACAGGACCGCGTGTGTGTGTGTGTGTGTGTGTAACAGTGACCCCTGACAGGGACCCCGCGTGTGTGTGTGTGTGTGTGTGTAATCAGGACCCCTGACAGGACCCCGCGTGTGTGTGTGTGTGTGTGTGTAATCAGGACCCCTGACAGGACCCCGCGTGTGTGTGTGTGTGTGTGTGTAATCAGGACCCTGACAGGACCCGCGTGTGTGTGTGTGTGTGTGTGTAATCAGGACCCCTGACAGGACCCGCGTGTGTGTGTGTGTGTGTGTGTAATCAGGACCCCTGACAGGACCCCGCGGTGTGTGTGTGTGTGTGTGTAATCAGGACCCCTGACAGGACCCCGCGTGTGTGTGTGTGTGTGTGTGTAATCAGGACCCCTGACAGGACCCCGCGTGTGTGTGTGTGTGTGTGTGTAATCAGGACCCCTGACAGGACC
The DNA here is from genome assembly GCF_040894005.1 of Engystomops pustulosus. NCBI lineage: Eukaryota > Metazoa > Chordata > Amphibia > Anura > Leptodactylidae > Engystomops > Engystomops pustulosus. The sequence continues at coordinate 777,271 of NW_027284966.1, forward strand.
CCGCGTGTGTGTGTGTGTGTGTGTGTAATCAGGACCCCTGACAGGACCCCGCGTGTGTGTGTGTGTGTGTGTGTAATCAGGACCCTGACAGGACCCCGCGTGTGTGTGTGTGTGTGTGTGTAATCAGGACCCTGACCGGACCCCGCGTGTGTGTGTGTGTGTGTGTGTAATCAGGACCCCTGACAGGACCCGCGTGTGTGTGTGTGTGTGTGTGTAATCAGGACCCCTGACAGGACCCCGCGTGTGTGTGTGTGTGTGTGTAATCAGGACCCCTGACAGGACCCCGCGTGTGTGTGTGTGTGTGTGTGTAATCAGGACCCCTGACAGGACCCCGCGTGTGTGTGTGTGTGTGTGTGTAATCAGGACCCCCTGACAGGACCCCGCGTGTGTGTGTGTGTGTGTGTGTAATCAGGACCCCTGACAGGACCCCGCGTGTGTGTGTGTGTGTGTGTGTAATCAGGACCCTGACAGGACCCCGCGTGTGTGTGTGTGTGTGTGTGTAATCAGGACCCCTGACAGGACCCCGCGTGTGTGTGTGTGTGTGTGTGTAATCAGGACCCTGACAGGACCCCGCGTGTGTGTGTGTGTGTGTGTAATCAGGACCCCTGACAGGACCCCCGCGTGTGTGTGTGTGTGTGTGTAATCAGGACCCCTGACAGGACCCCGCGTGTGTGTGTGTGTGTGTGTGTAATCAGGACCCCTGACAGGACCCCGCGTGTGTGTGTGTGTGTGTGTGTAATCAGGACCCCTGACAGGACCCCGCGTGTGTGTGTGTGTGTGTGTGTAATCAGGACCCCTGACAGACCCCGCGTGTGTGTGTGTGTGTGTGTGTAATCAGGACCCCTGACAGGACCCGCGTGTGTGTGTGTGTGTGTAATCAGGACCCCTGACAGGACCCCGCGTGTGTGTGTGTGTGTGTGTGTAATCAGGACCCCTGACAGGACCCCGCGTGTGTGTGTGTGTGTGTGTGTAATCAGGACCCCTGACAGGACCCCGCGTGTGTGTGTGTGTGTGTGTGTAATCAGGACCCTGACAGACCCCGCGTGTGTGTGTGTGTGTGTGTTAATCAGGACCCCTGACAGGACCCCGCGTGTGTGTGTGTGTGTAATCAGGACCCTGACAGGACCCCGCGTGTGTGTGTGTGTGTGTGTAATCAGGACCCCTGACAGGACCCCGCGTGTGTGTGTGTGTGTGTGTGTAATCAGGACCCCTGACAGGAACCCCGCGTGTGTGTGTGTGTGTGTGTGTAATCAGGACCCCTGACAGGACCCCGCGTGTGTGTGTGTGTGTGTGTGTAATCAGGACCCCTGACAGGACCCCGCGTGTGTGTGTGTGTGTGTGTGTAATCAGGACCCTGACAGGACCCGCGTGTGTGTGTGTGTGTATCAGGACCCCTGACAGGACCCCGACGTGTGTGTGTGTGTAATCAGGACCCCTGACAGGACCCCGCGTGTGTGTGTGTGTGTGTGTAATCAGGACCCCTGACAGGACCCCGCGTGTGTGTGTGTGTGTGTGTGTAATCAGGACCCTGACAGGACCCCGCGTGTGTGTGTGTGTGTGTGTGTAATCAGGACCCCTGACAGGACCCCGCAGTGTGTGTGTGTGTGTAATCAGGACCCCTGACAGGACCCCGCGTGTGTGTGTGTGTGTGTGTGTAATCAGGACCCCTGACAGGACCCGCGTGTGTGTGTGTGTGTGTGTGTAATCAGGACCCCTGACAGGACCCCGCGTGTGTGTGTGTGTGTGTGTGTAATCAGGACCCCTGACAGGACCCCCGCGTGTGTGTGTGTGTGTGTGTGTAATCAGGACCCTGACAGGACCCCGCGTGTGTGTGTGTGTGTGTAATCAGGACCCTGACAGGACCCCGGTGTGTGTGTGTGTGTGTGTAATCAGGACCCCTGACAGGACCCCGCGTGTGTGTGTGTGTGGTGTAATCAGGACCCCTGACAGGACCCCGCGTGTGTGTGTGTGTGTGTGTAATCAGGACCCCTGACAGGACCCCGCGTGTGTGTGTGTTGTGTGTGTGTAATCAGGACCCCTGACAGGACCCCGCGTGTGTGTGTGTGTGTGTGTGTAATCAGGACCCCTGACAGGACCCCGCGTGTGTGTGTGTGTGTGTAATCAGGACCCCTGACAGGACCCCGCGTGTGTGTGTGTGTGTGTGTAATCAGGGACCCTGACAGGACCCGCGTGTGTGTGTGTGTGTGTGTAATCAGGACCCCTGACAGGACCCCCGTGTGTGTGTGTAATCAGGACCCCTGACAGGACCCCGCGTGTGTTGTGTGTGTGTGTGTGTAATCAGGACCCCTGACAGGACCCCGCGTGTGTGTGTGTGTGTGTGTGTAATCAGGACACCTGACAGGACCCGCGTGTGTGTGTGTGTGTGTGTAATCAGGACCCCTGACAGGACCCCGCGTGTGTGTGTGTGTGTGTAATCAGGACCCCTGACAGGACCCACTGTGTGTGTGTGTGTGTAATCAGGACCCCTGACAGGACCCCGCGTGTGTGTGTGTGTAATCAGGACCCCTGACAGGACCCCGCGTGTGTGTGTGTGTGTGTGTGTAATCAGGACCCCTGACAGGACCCCGCGTGTGTGTGTGTGTAATCAGGAACCCTGACAGGACCCCGCGTGTTGTGTGTGTGTGTGTGTGTAATCAGGACCCCTGACAGGACCCCGCGTGTGTGTGGTGTGTGTAATCAGGACCCCTGACAGGACCCCGCGTGTGTGGTGTGTGTGTGTAATCAGGACCCCTGACAGGACCCCGCGTGTGTGTGTGTGTGTGTAATCAGGACCCCTGACAGGACCCCGCGTGTGTGTGTGTGTGTAATCAGGACCCCTGACAGGACCCCGCGTGTGTGTGTGTGGTGTGTAATCAGGACCCCTGACAGGACCCCGCGTGTGTGTGTGTGTGTGTGTGTAATCAGGACCCCTGACAGGACCCCGCGTGTGTGTGTGTGTGTGTAATCAGGACCCCTGACAGACCCCGCGTGTGTGTGTGTGTGTAATCAGGACCCTGACAGGACCCGCGTGTGTGGTGTGTGTGTGTAATCAGGACCCCTGACAGGACCCCGCGTGTGTGTGTGTGTGTGTGTAATCAGGACCCCTGACAGGACCCGCGTGTGTGTGTGTTGTAATCAGGACCCCTGACAGACAGGACCCCGCGTGTGTGTGTGTGTGTGTGTAATCAGGACCCCTGACAGGACCCCGCGTGTGTGTGTGTGTGTGTGTAATCAGACCCCTGACAGGACCCCGCGTGTGTGTGTGTAATCAGGACCCCTGACAGGACCCCGCGTGTGTGTGTGTGTGTGTGTAATCAGGACCCCTGACAGGACCCGCGTGTGTGTGTGTGTGTGTGTAATCAGGACCCTGACAGGACCCCGCGTGTGTGTGTGTGTGTGTGTAATCAGACCCCTGACAGGACCCCGCGTGTGTGTGTGTGTGTGTAATCAGGACCCTGACAGGACCCCAGCGTGGTGGTGTGTGTGTAATCAGGACCCCTGACAGGACCCCGCGTGTGTGTGTAATCAGGACCCCTGACAGGACCCCGCGTGTGTGTGTGTGTACAGGACCCCGCGTGTGTGTGTGTGTAATCAGGACCCCTGACAGGACCCCGCGTGTGTGTGTGTGTGTGTAATCAGGACCCCCTGACGGACCCCGCGTGTTGTGTGTGTAATCAGGACCCCTGACAGGACCCGCGTGTGTGTGTGTGTAATCAGGACCCCTGACAGGACCCCGCGTGTGTGTGTGTGTGTAATCAGGACCCCTGACAGGACCCCGCGTGTGTGTGTGTGTGTAATCAGGACCCCTGACAGGACCCCGCGTGTGTGTGTGTGTAATCAGGACCCTGACAGGACCCCGCGTGTGTGTGTGTGTGTGTGTAATCAGGACCCCTGACAGGACCCCGCGTGTGTGTGTGTGTGTAATCAGGACCCCTGACAGGACCCCGCGTGTGTGTGTGTGTGTGTAATCAGGACCCCTGACAGGACCCCGCGTGTGTGTGTGTGTGTAATCAGGACCCTGACAGGACCCCGCGTGTGTGTGTGTGTAATCAGGACCCCTGACAGGACCCCGCGTGGTGTGTGTGTAATCAGGACCCGCGTGTGTGTGTGTGTGTAATCAGGAACCTGACAGGACCCCGCGTGTGTGTGTGTGTGTGAATCAGGACCCCTGACAGGACCCCGCGTGTGTGTGTGTGTGTATCAGGACCCTGACAGGACCCCGCGTGTGTGTTGTGTGTGTGTAATCAGGACCCCTGACAGGACCCCGCGTGTGTGTGTGTGTGTAATCAGGACCCCTGACAGGACCCCGGTGTGTGTGTGTGTGGTAATCAGGACCCTGACAGGACCCGCGTGGTGTGTGTGTGTAATCAGGAACCCCTGACAGGACCCCGCGTGTGTGTGTGTGTGTAAGCAGGACCCTGACAGGACCCGCGTGTGTGTGTGTAATCAGGACCCCTGACAGGACCCCGCGTGTTGTGTGTGTGTAATCAGGACCCCCTGACAGGACCCCGCGTGTGTGTGTGTGTGTGTATCAGGACCCCTGACAGGACCCCGCGGTGTGTGTGTGTAATCAGGACCCCTGACAGGACCCCGCGTGTGTGTGTGTGTAATCAGGACCCTGACAGGACCCCGCGTGTGTGTGTGTGTGTAATCAGGACCCCTGAACAGGACCCCGCGTGTGTGTGTGTGTTGTGTGTAATCAGGACCCCTGACAGGGACCCCGCGTGTGTGTGTGTGTGTGTAATCAGACCCTGACAGGACCCCGCGTGTGTGTGTGTGTGTAATCAGGACCCCTGACAGGAACCCCGCGTGTGTGTGTGTGTAATCAAGGACCCCTGACAGGACCCCGCGTGTGTGTGTGTGTGAATCAGGACCCCTGACAGGACCACCGCGTGTGTGTGTGTGTGTATTCAGGACCCTGACAGACCCGCGCGTGTGTGTGTGTGTAATCAGGACCCCTGACAGGACCCGCGTGTGTGTGTGTGTAATCAGGACCCCTGACAGGACCCCGCGTGT